>NC_137668.1:21884675-21993177 GCF_963422515.1 Blennius ocellaris | reverse complement strand
ACACACACACACACACACACACACACACACACACACACACACACACACACACACACACACACACACACACACACACACACACACACACACACACACACGGGCAGTATTTAACTGAATGGATTATTAAAAATAAGCTTGATTTGAAGATCATTGTTTCCTGCATAGGTAGAAAAAGGTTAATGGGGGTCGCATGGGAAGGAGGCGGGGGGGGGGGGGGGGTGGAGGAAGGGGGGGGGGGGCAGGATATTTGCACAAAGCGGCGGAAGAAATGATGAGAAAAGTGACAAAAGGGAACACAAAGAGTCGGTTCATGATGTCAGGTAATGCCAAGGAGGCATTACATGCCCCCCCCCCCCCCCCCCCCGCTCTGATTACCACGTGGGAACAAATGAGCGAGCTGCCAATCTTCCGAGCTGATTTCAGGATAGTGGGGGGGTGGGGGGGGGGGGGGGGGGGGGGGGGGGGGGGGGGGGGGTTCAGGTTGCTGATTAATGAAATGTGGGAGGACAAAAAGACGGATGCAAGCGGCGCCACAGCCTACCCACAATCCCTCACTTCTTTTTTTTTTCCCTGATTGGGCTAATCACCCCATTGTCCCGTGGCACTTTCGAGTCTTTGACGGCGAGAAAGGAAAGACTGAAGGAATCACACAAACAGAGAAAGAGAGAGAGAGAGAGAGAGAGAGAGAGAGAGAGAGAGAGAGAGAGAGAGAGAGGAAAAAAACTCAACATTTCCTCAATTTTTTTATTTTTTATCTCACTTCTCTCCCGTATCAAATCCTGCACCATTACCTCCAGTTTTTCCATAACGCCTCACGCGCCATCCATCTAGCTCACTTTAATGGCAGCCTCATAATTATTTAGATGATTATGTGTTGCAAGCCATTTAGCATGCTCAATGACACATGTTTAATTTATTTGCCGCCGCCGCAGCTTCTCTAATTTATTTGCCGCCGCCGCAGCTTCTCGCGGAGGAGAGAAGTGAAGATGGCTGACGGTGGCGGTGCCGCCGCCGCCGCCATTGGTAGTGGAGCAAATCAGCATCCGGAATTGTTTGATGAATGGCCGCTGTTGATGTAATATGCCACGCCACATCGCAGCGCTAATGTGATACAAATAAGGTATGCTTGTGTAGCATTGCAAGGCGACGTTTGCTCGGGCTAATGGCGTGCGTCTTGGTTGACGGTGGACCCGCAGAACCCGCCGCACCATTGAGCAAGCTATTAGGACATGATAATGGGCAGAGAGCAGCCTGGCGCCGGATGAAGCCTCCACTTCTTTTGCCTCAGATGAGAGCAAAAAAAAAAGAAATCTGAAATCTCTTCTGGGAATTTCATGTCGGATGCATTTAGCGGGGGGAAACAATCAAAATGTTCCTATTTTGCGAGCATGAAAAGTCAATTTCATGGAGGTTTCTTGATAATAAACATAAAGTGTTGGTATTAGGGGAATGCAAACATTAAAAAAAAAAAAAAAAGGTTTGCGGTACCTTTAAATGTTTTTGTCTGTGTGGCTGCAATGATGCTGGTTAACCACTAGAGGGAAGTATAGACTCGCTAAAAGTTACAGAAGCTTTTGATTCCCTTTAATCTTATTTTCTGCCTAATAAGATTTTTTTTTTTTTTGAGAAAACATTGTTTTTTGCATCTGTGCTGCTTTTAAGTACTTTAACCGTTTATTTTGAGGCACTTAGATGGTTCAAGCATCTTTACTTTTTTATTAGTTTTTTCCCATCTATACTACAAAGCTACAAAGAATCTCTCGTTCTGTATTACAATCATAATAATGACAGGTACATCTCATACACTACATATTCAATAGGTTTTTTTCAGTTATTTGTGTGTAAAAGAAAAAAGAAAGCAGTTTTTTTTTATCTTTTCCATTGTGTAAATTTTTTTAGATGCTGTGTGTGTGTGTGTGTGTGTGTGTGTGTGTGTGTGTGTGTGTTGTGTGTGTGTGTGTGTGTGTGTGTGTGTGTGTGTGTGTGTGGTGTGACTAGCAGAAATTAATTGTCGAAAGAATATAAGTAGCTCTGAAATATATTTGACTTTTACCGTATTAATCTATTACTTCAATGGGCCTTTCCTCAAAACATTTAATAAATAAACAAATACATAAATAAATACATAAATATGATAGATGGAAAACTTGATTATGAAAAAAAAGTTTTGACTCTTTTATTTGTTTGTTTGTTTGTTTTTTGAGAAGTGTAAACATAAGCCTGGACCTGGATTTCTGTGTCAAACTCATGATGTAATGAAGAAAAGCACACAAAAGCAAATCTGGAAAAAAAACAAAGCAGCAAAACTTTAAAGTTATGGCAGTGAGGAAGATGGTTATATAAAAAAAGCAGCTTTATTTACTAACAAATGAGATTCAAAGACATCCAGGCCACCATTTATTTAAAATTCCGTCAGCTTCTCAATTGTTTTTTTCTCCACTATACAGGCAGGAAACATGATGTTGGTATGTTCAGAGTAAAAAAAAAAAGGGCAATTTGATCATTTTCTTTCATTTATTTCTGTATATAAGACTCCTTCGCCCCACGAAGCAGCCTTTCCGTGACACGCCTGCGAGTGGAAAACAGTTCGAGGGGTGTGCCGGGTGGACGAGCACAGATTTGTGCTTGCGTGGCGCCGAGCAGCACAGCTTGCAGACGCCACGTCGGGCGCCGCGCGCCGCATCTGGGTCCTGACGCGCGGCGAAGCCTGTCACGGGCGCTCCAGGACCGCGCTGTCATCTCCCGGCATCTGCCGTGACTTCCCGTCGGAGGAGCTTCTGGAACAATCACAAGTTCTTCTGCTCGTCAGCACCTGGTGTTCCTGTCGGCCTCCCCACAACATGTCAACTCACACACACACACACACACACACGTAAACAAACACACACACAACCAGGCCGTCCGTCGTTGCTGTAAAATCCACTCGCCTTCTCTTTTTTGCAATTAGCGAAGCAGCTTTCCGGCGACTCTGAAATGCTAAAGCTCTGATCTCAGTACGACTGTCATCCGCGAAGTGCTTCTTCACGAAGGGTTAACTTCATTCCTAACAAAAAACGCAATCTCGCTCAGAGACTATTAAAAAAAAAAAAAAAAAAAATCTTGCATCTATAACCATCTGCTTTGGGTTTTTCCAGCGTGACCCAGAAAACGCAGGGAACATTTATCAATACTGCAGCGATACTCGTGTGCTTCATGGGGGTTGGAAACTAAGCCTCTTTCACTTCTGCCTACATTAAACCATCTGCCGCGTCGGCGCCGGCAAACAAGCAGCGCAAGGCTTACATGGAGGTCATTTCTTATTGTTTGCAAGTGACATTTCAGAGAACATCCAGGGAACATCCCTACGCAAACAAATCGCAGGCAAAGTTGGATCGGCCCAGAAATGACAGCGCGTACAATCAGTGGCGTCGCGCAGAGGGATTCGTGGAGGACGGATTGTCCTCTACCAAATGTGAGCTTCAACCAACCCGTCAATCTGGTGATTAGGCAAGTAAGCAACCAGGTAAATGACAAACCAGCAACCAGGCAAACAACCAACCAACCACCCAACCTGGCAACCAACCAACCGATCCGTCAACTAGCTAACCAATCGGTCAACCATTCAATCAGGCAAGCAGCCAAGCAACAGAGAACCAACCAACCATCCAACCAACCAGCCAACCAGGCAACAACCACTCAACCAGGCAACCAACCAACCAATCATCCAACCAACCAGGCAAGAATCACTCACTCAACCAACTAACCAACCAACCAACCAGGCAACAATCACTCAACCAGGCAACCAACCAACTACCCACCCACCCAACCAACCAACCAACCAACCAGCCAACCAGGCAACAATGACTCAACCAGGCAGCCAACCAACCAACCAACTACCCAACCAACCAACCAATCATCCAACCAACCAGGCAACAATCACTCACTCAACCAACTAACCAACCAACCAGGCAACAATCACTCAACCAGGCAACCAACCAACTACCCACCCAACCAACCAACCAGCCAACCAACCAGCCAACCAGGCAACAACCACTCAACCAGGCAACCAACCAACCAATCATCCAACCAACCAGGCAAGAATCACTCACTCAACCAACTAACCAACCAACCAACCAGGCAACAATCACTCAACCAGGCAACCAACCAACTACCCACCCCACCCAACCAACCAACCAACCAACCAGCCAACCAGGCAACAATGACTCAACCAGGCAGCCAACCAACCAACCAACTACCCAACCAACCAACCAATCATCCAACCAACCAGGCAACAATCACTCACTCAACCAACTAACCAACCAACCAGGCAACAATCACTCAACCAGGCAACCAACCAACTACCCACCCAACCAACCAACCAGCCAACCGGGCAACAATCACTCAACCAGGCAACCAACCAACTACCCACCCAACCAACCACCAACCAACCAACCAACCAACCAGCCAACCAGGCAACAATCACTAAACCAGGCAGCCAACCAACTAACCAACTACCCAACCAGGCAACCAACCAACCAACTAGCCAGGTAAACAACAAACCAGCAAACACAGCAAGAAAACAACCAACCGACCTGGTAAACAACAAACCAACAAGGCAAACAACCAAGAAGCAACTGATGAGGAAACCAACGAGGTAAACAACAAACCAGCAAGCAAACCACGAAACAACCAACCAACCAACCAACTAACAAGGCAACCAAGCAACAACCAAGCAACCAACCAATAAATCAACCAGAAAACCACACAGTTGACTGAGGTTGAATTCCCTCTGGACACACGGACCTGAAAACATCCTTTGATCTGCAGCTTCTTTAAATAAAATCAAAGGTTCCGGTTAATTGAAGTGACACGTAAATATCAGTGGAAAAACAGTGAAATGAAGCTCAAGTTCAGCGAGAAGAATTGTGTGTATAGCAGTTTAATTAGTCTTTAACACGGCCTTGCTCACTTTCCTCCCCTTCCTCATGTCTTTGTGTTCCTCCTCCCCCTGCAGACCTGTTGCTGTCAGCGAGCTTTGCTCTGGTCGCAGTGAATGAAACATCGCGGGTTTTGAATTATTAATTGCTTTCATTGTACAGGAACGCAATTACAGCGTGTTACCTCACCTCTGAGAAGGCAGGCCCTCCCTGCAGTGTTTCTCCTCCACGGCCACGTCTGGAACACCGAGAGGGAAGGAAAGAGGATGAATCGGAAAAGAGCAGAGGTGGAAACTCTGCCTCCGATTCCCCGTGAAAAGACTCGTATGTAAATCTGAGCACCATATGGGTAGAAGTAGCTTGGTGCTACTTTGAGCTTTCAGTGTCGTCGTTTTATAGTTGGAGAAAAATCCAAGTTAGTAATTTATCAAACCAAGAAATTAGATTTTTTTTTTTTTTTTTTTGGAAAGACAAAAGTTAACAGTTTTACATTCAGGTACAAAATGGTTGCGTACAAAATTCCCCAAGTAAAAGAATTGACAGACCAGCCCAGATCACCTCCAGAACAATTAATAATAATAACCTTTTGTGGACGTGTGGTTCCAGTCACACTTTTTCCTTGTGGGATTTGTTCCTTTTACTTTCTGCGAAGAAATCCTAATAAAAAGAAATAACTGCAGGGTCAAACTAATAATAATAATATTTTTTTTAAGGAATTTGTTGTGGGTGTAACATAATGAAATTAGCTTTAAAAAAGACTCCAAACTATGACTTGTGGACCAACTGTGGCCTGTGGTTTGTTAGTTTTTGTTTGTTTTTTGTTTTATTGTGTCGCCGCAAGAAATTCAGATAATATGTTAAAAACAATATATATCTTTTTAAACTTGCTGTTGCCTATACTGAGATTTAATATGTTAGTTCTACAATAAAATGTGACTAATGAAGGTTGGTTTGCCTGAGTAGTGTTAGTTTGCTGGTTTGTTGCCTGTGTGGTTGCCAGATTGGCTGCTTTATTGGTTGGCTGGTTGTTTTTGTTTGCTGGTTTGTTGTTTACCTAGTTGGTTTTGATTGTTTGTTGGTTAACAAAATAATAATAATAATTAAAACAAAAAACTTGTGGATGGATTTTGATCGTTGAGAATAAATGTAAACAAATAAAGGGACAAGGAAGTAAAATCAGGTGGAAATAAACACTTTTCAAATATCATTTCAACATATTAGAGCCTTTTTTTGACTATTGCAACAGTCGAATTGATATTTTATTAATGGCCATTATATGATCATTTCTCCAAGTCCAGGATAATTTTAAATCTCTGATACCTTAACACATTATATTTCCCACCTGGCAACGCCGCCAACAACTTCTCCGGCTAATTGATCCCGCCTTCTTCCGCGTTTCCAGAAGTTCACACAGCTTTAGCAAACGCCGTTCCTTCTCCCAGCATCTGAAGCGGGTTTCTGTGTCCTGAATTCTCTTCCTCATCACTATTAATTAACGATTAAATGATGATTGAAAGTTCCCTCACCTGACTGCTTTATGGAGACGTAGTTAAGTCCCCTGATTGAAAGTCCCTCAATCAGCAGGCAGGTCTGGAATCAACAACCTGATTAGAACATGCAAACATACACACAGCGGGTCTTTACCCCCCCCACCCCCCACCACCCCCCCACCCCCACATCAAAAAAATCTTCTCTCCATTTATTTCAATTAATCACTTTAATAGTGTTAAGGTCAGTTACTGAGAGACTCATCAATTCCTCTATTTATTTAGCTGGTTTTTTAACTCTATTCCATGTGATTGATTGACCAGTTGGGTGGGGGTGTGAGGGGGGGTGGGGGGGGCTTGGGTTCCAGACAAACCGACGGCGCAGACAAGACGGCGTCTGAAAAGTTTGCCCGTCTCCGCCTCGGCCTGCCGCGTCTCCCTGTTTTGGAATCGAGGAAGAAGAAAAGCCGCGCCGCACGACTCCGCGCTGCTAAATCCGAATTCCGGGGGCGCGACGGGCAAATGACTGACATCAGATTTGCGTTTTAATCTCACAAAGGAAAGTAGAAGATCCAACCGGCGCTCAGAAAGGCGCCCGAGTTCAGTCGGAGTTTTGAAGATACAGAGCGTGATTGAAAAGTCTTGGGAAAAACGAGCAGGAGAGACGGAACATCTTTTTTTTGTTTTGTTTTGTTTTTGTTTTTTGTGTGATCGTTGGGGTTTTTTTACATCTCCTGAAAAAAAACAAAAAAAAACCCGCCGGAATTCAGAATGGAAAACACGTCTTTTTTAATCAGACGCTGAGCTGCCGGGAAGATAAACTCGGCTATTTGTGCACTTTCCACCTGTTGCTGACGGAAAGACGGATTGAAGCGGACATCACTAATTAAAAAACAACACCGGTGTGGGTTTATTGAACTCTACATCATCATGCAACCGTCACGACGACTGTCAATAACTCTTGCTTGACACAATATACACAATATACGACACAATATTAAAAAAAACAACAAAAAAAACAATTAGACAGGCGGAAACTTGGACCCGTTTACACGATGTTTCGAGCAAAAACGTTTTCAAAAAGTTGCGTTTGCGTGGAGGATTTTCATAAAGTGCAACCGTTTTCAAAAAAAAGTTGAGTTCTCAGTGGCTGAGTTGAGCTGGTTTCATCGGTCCGACAATTTATATAGTGTGGAGTCGTCTGTCAACGTTCACAGCGGCACAGTTAGATGATTTCAATTTGACATTTGTTTTGTTTTTTTAATATCCTGCAGCCATTTTAATGTTTAAGCCTATTCTGACAATGCAAGTTCTGTTCTATAAATGTGTGTTTTAATAAAGCAAATTTTATTTTTATAGTTCATTGACTTATTTATGTCATGTTCCATCATGAATCGTGAAAAAAAACCCATCATTTTTAGGAAAAGGCACTTTTCCCCCCCGAACAACAGATTTTTGCTTCGGCTGCAACTTTCCGCCCCTGAATCTGTGCATAACAACAAACGCCGGCTCTTCTAGAAGAGTCGTCCCGTGTTGACGCTCATAGTTTCATCAACGATCAATTTCTAATTGGCCCGTTTCACGTTTACATTTCGCAGAGGTTGACTTTTCTTGGTCCCGATGAGCTTCTCTCCTCAATGTAAGAAAAAAAGGAACTGATCCTGATTCCAGTTAAGCCACGAAACGAAGCTAATAAAGTAACTGTGACACCTTAAAAGCACACACAGAGAGAAGTTGGGGGGGGAGAAGAAAACTTCGAATTAAAGTGGTAAAAATGGATCTGGCTCCACCTGCCTTCATATATAGAAACTGCTGCACTTGTTTAATTAGACACCTCATTGGGTTTTCTAAAGTGAGAGTGATTATGGTCGGCTAATATCTGTACATTAGCGTCGCAGCACGTCGTCTTCTCCACCCAACCCCCCCCCCCCCCCCCCCCCCCCCCCGGGCTTCCGGGAGGTTCCTAAACCCAGCTTCCCCCGGCTCTGAAACGGAGGACAGGTCGTCTCCCCCCCCCTGAAAGGGATTATAGGGAGCTACTGATTACCTGACAGAGGGAAATGAGACTGCGGCCAGTGTTAGTGGGTTTTTTTTTTTTTTTTTTTTTCCCAAATGTGAATTGACAGGGCGGAGGTGGGTGGTTAAGTTCAATCCACTATTGCTGATGAGCAGGCTGATTTCTATTAACCCGCAGCCTGCAGATCAAACAGACTGTTCCATGCTGCTGCAGCCGAGAGAGAGAGAGGGAGGGAGAGAGAGAGAGAGAGACTCTGCCACCAAACTTTTACGACACTGAAAGTCTGCTTAATGGCCTGGAAGATTCTTCCCATTTAGCCCTGCGCGGAAATAAAAAAGGAAGCTGGTCGGTGCTCAGGAAAAATGGCCACTTCCAGTCAAGTCGCCCCATGTGGATTGGAAATTAGGAAATTACAAAGCAGGGTGATCAATCACCGCGCCCCGGTCCTGAAACGCCCCGCTTATTCTGCGGCGGAGCGACGTTGAAGCTTCAAACCCCCCGAAGCGATTATGGGAGATCCGGACCGGGGGTGGTGGGGGTGGGGGGTGTTTTGACGCCGCGGCGCCGGCGGCTACGTTACAGTATCTCCCTGTATCTTCTGACACGTTGGCCCCCGAAGCAAACATCAGTTGTTGTCTCTTATTTACACAACATCTTTTTTTTTTTGTGGCCGGTCGGACATAAAGTCTACCGACCGCAAACATCCAGTGCTAAATAACATCCACCCCCACCCCCCCACCCCCCTCCACCACCACCCCCACCCCGGAGCTCCGGGACAGGGCTGTTGTGAATGTTGATGCAAAGCAATCATGACAAACAAGATGCAAATTGTCATCATACTAAACAATCAGAGGTTTCTGTGGCGGCTGACAGTTTGGTTGATAGCGATCTGCGAGGCGGAAGTATCAGAACACGACGGCTGCAACAACAACTTTTTTGTTGTTGTTGTTGTTGATTAGAGTGACGACAGAAGAGCAACGCTAATACATAAAGTGCTGTTTGAATAACCACAAATGCTGGATTTGTTTGTTTTTTGTTGTTTTAATACTCCAGGTCACGTTTTATTATCCAATATTTTCAGGTTGTGGATTTTGTTTTTGTTTGATGTCTTTTGTATTATGTTTTGTAGTTTTTGCCACAGCTTTTGTACTCGTGTGTCATGGTATATATACACATATTTTGGTTCTTGTGTAAATTTGACATTCTGACTCGGCCATGTTTACACTTACGCAGGATTTTACAATTACAATTTCCTCCACCTGGTTCGGAGCTGCTATGAGCAGCCAGACCTGTAGGGGGCAGCGTCACGAGCAGCATGAAGCCATAATAGCCAATCAGAATCCTTGGAAAAAATTAAAAACATGACTAATCTCCGCCTACTCCTCTTTAGATGCAAATAGAGAGTTTTCAGGAGAGTCGTTTTATAATTTTTTTTTTAGCATCTTCTGTTTGTTCAGTTGAGTCGAATTATATTGACAGTGACAGACGTCATGTGAACCCAGTAATCGACATAACACACATTCGTTAACGAGGAAAACTTGACTATAAACTGCTTGTTGGGATTGATTAACACCAAAGAATTATTTTTTTTTGTTTGTTTGTTTTTGGTCATCTGCAACAGAAAACGTCATCAGAGTTAATTAGTGAGAATTTTAAAATGCATTAAATTATCATTTCATCTGGCGGTGAAGATGCACACGACAGTGGCGTTGGTAGAAACGTCCTTTTGCTCATCGGACATGTTGCAGGTGGCCTCCACACCGCCCCCTACCTGCAAGGAAGAGCAGGAACAACCACCCTCCGTGCAAATGACGTGCAAAATCCACCACTCGTGTGGATTATCTCATCTCTTTCTGTGCTTTTATCTTTCATTCCGTCGCGATTTCGCCGAATTTCGCTCGGTTGTTCGTAGCTCAGCTCAGATCGACGATGTCTGGGCAAGAAACCCCCCCCCCCCCAATGTCAAGACCTGATAAATCGCACCCCGCAAATAGTTCACAAATTAATGTTTTGATGGTTTTTGGTGCCTTAATGTTGTGAAATAGGCTCCGAGATGAAAATAGGCCCCGTGATGAAAGGTGTGGGCCGAGGAATCTTTTATATAAATTGTCTGTACGGGGGCCGGAGATGAGATGAGGAGGTGAGGAAGAGACGCAGAGGGAGTAATGGCCGGGGAGCTGAGCGGGAGAAGCCTGCAATGGCTATAGGATCAGAGGGAAAGGAGGGCTGTATGTGTGTGTGTGTGTGTGTGTGTGTGTGTGTGTGTGTGTGTGTGTGTGTGTGTGTGTGTGTGTGTGTGTGTGTGTGTGTGTGTGTGTGTGTGTGTGTGCTGCAGCCTGCACGGGGAGCTGCAGTGGCGGCTGCGTGCTGATCATTCATGATGGCACCTCAGAGGCCATCCTGTAAGGAAGAAAAATGAAAACTATTAAATGCTCGCCGGGCTATGTTGGCTTTGGTGTGTCAGCAATTATTAGCCAGGGACGGCTAGCCTTTAGCCCCCCCCCCCCCCTCCACCCCCCACCCCCCCCTCAGACGCAGCCGAGTGGGAGAGGAGGGAAGGACACCCGCTCCGGTTATATACTCCACTCCGGTCTGCGCCGCACAACTTTCCTCACACTGTCACGGCAGTGGTTTTGTAGCCAAGGAGTTGTAGTCCCTTCTCCCCACCCCCCCCCTTCGCCCCCCCCTTCGCCCCCCGCGGTGGTTGTTTCTGCTCTGAGATCTGCACAGCGTGGGTGGCTCCGTGACCTCTTTCCCCCCCCTCGGCTTCTATTAATTGGCACCTTTTTCTCTTTTGTAAGTTCGTTCGTTGTGTTCCGTTTCCGCCGCCGCTTCATTCGCCAAAGTTTCCGACTCGCGAAAAAGCTCGTCAGGGGGGAACATTCGCGGGGTGTCACACCGGGGTTACTGTTTCCCATGCGATTAAAACGGTATCGTCAAGGTAATGAAACAAATATGATTATTATATGATTATTAATATTATTATACAAATGTACTTGGGGGAAAAAAATTAAAAAATCCACGTGACACCATGAAAACTACTTAAAACAATGTAGTGCACATGCCCGGCCTATAGGTGGCGCCGTGACGCTGCCACAGAAATACACCCAAAAAATGGAGAAGAAGCTGCAGACCTTGCCAAAAATGGATAAATCGATCAATTTGACATCGCCTTATTAAACCAAGTAGCATCAGGAGCTTCTGCTGCACGTCCGCCATTGTCGTTGTCATGGAGACGGACACATTTAAAAAAGATTTAAAAAAATTTTCGGATCGGACATCATCCTTTTCAGAAAACGTGCATCATCTGAGGCAGTGTTGTCAAATTCCTGCCTTCAGGAACCCGTTAAAAAAAATAAAAACATAAAATTTCAGGCTGGCAAAAAACTAAAATAAAGCCACATTTACACATTTTCAAGTGAAACTTTTAATTTTTCCATTTTGTTTTGGACGTCCAGTTACACAGAGTCACTGAAAATGCAACTTTTTAAAAAACGATACGACTCCATCTCATGAAAACGAGGGAAAACACACATTTTCATTCATGTGCGCCACAGTAAATAGTTCAAATTCGTCATATTCTTCATCGTCTGTATTCTTCTGGGGTTTAGCAGTCTTATAGTTGGGAGTCATCGAAATAACAATCCACCTCGGTTGTCTGTCCATACAAGGTTCTCTGCCCATGTGTGTGGTTTCATTACAAAAAAAAAACAGTGTCAACTATTGGCCTGGCATGCTAACTTCATGGTTTTCAAAATGTTGCTGTGTGAACGTGAAACTTTTCTAAAACGATGCGTTTTCACTTGTCAAAAATATGAGATTAACGGCAAAAACTTTTAATGGGCAAAATAATTAAATCAATGGAGTACTGTAAACTTGAATTAATACAACATTTCTACTTATTTAGTTTATTTTTTATTTAATGTATTTTTTTTCGGCCCATTTTCGATGCAATGAGTTTAAAAATAGAAATCTTGAAATAACTCCAAACATTTTCCTCTGATTGTTGTGAAGAGGAACAAGTACGCCATGATTTAAATGTGCTTTTAATTGAACATGTTACGAAACTTGAATACGTGGAATTAAATAGAAGAAGTGCAATATTCTGCATTTTTGTTTTGTTTTTCTTTTCTTTTCTTTTTTTTTTAAGTAATGCTCCCTGGTGCAAATTACTAAAAAAAAATAATCATGTCCTCTACTTGCGGCTTGTGTTTTATTATTGAATTTCCAAAATAGCAGGAAATAACTTGAAAATGTGAACTCCGGAGTGGGAATAGATGATTTCGGCAGCCGTTAAAATGTCAACAGTTTCACATTGTGGAAGTAAAATTCACTTCTGTGTCACTGGCCTCTCAGACAGTATATGATGTTTACAGTGAATGTATAATGATATTATGTCTTCTTTTTTTTTGTTTTACATTTTGTGAGTTTTTGTCACCTTATGCCCAGATGTTACAGTTGAAACAGACAAAAACAACCCCAACTAGCCTAAAAGTTTATTTATATCAATCAAACCTGGAGAACTGGTGCAACGAACCTGTCTGGTCTGATGCAAGGAAAAATATCAATTATTAACATATGAAACACAAGTAAATACTGTATAAACTAAATTAATTTAAACATTTGAATATGGCTCGACTCCTCTATGTAAATGTGACCATTTATACTGTAAATGTACTCTCTAAACTCATGTATTTTTTTTTTTATTTACTTAAAATCTTTCAAATTGTTGTTTATTTGTTAGACTTTGCCTTCCACACACAAATATTAAGTACACAGTGCCAGTAGCAGGTCTTTTACCTTCATTTTTGGCGTCACGTGTGATTAAAATCAAGAATTGCATACTTTCAAATTCGGTCTTTTGGTTGGAAATCCGACGACTGTTGAGGCTTTTATGATCCGGTGAGCTCGCTGAGATCAAGGAAAGATGCCCTGGTGCGCTCAGTGTTCGATCAGGAGATGGAACACCGTGTTCATAAATGGATAAACATGGTCAGTAGCAATAATCAGGGAGACAATGGTGGTGAAATGAAGCCGACGTGACCCAACGTGAATTATTCAGAAGTTTTCCCCTCCCACAGAAGCAGCCTGTTCTCCACAAGAGCGCCAGAGGAACTTTTAGATCGAGTAAAATTCCGGACCGAGGCTGATTTTGACGAAATTCTCTTTGAATAAACTACAACAATGTGAAATTGTTGAAAATCTGTATATCATGGGTCCTTTAAAAGTATAGCTTGTTTTTACACACCGGATGGACAGAAAAAGTCTTTCTCACTAGTTGCTTTCCACCCCCCCAAAAAAAATAGGAGTTATTCGAAAGATCTCGCTGAAAGTTGCCGAGATAAACTCTGATCTCAGTGCAATGCCGCAGCCGATTACTCTCATATTACATTTTCACTGTCAATAAAATAAGAAACGACCGCGGGGACATGCCCTATAAATCACATAAACGAAGGTCAGCGTGTCCATTAATGCGGAGCCCGCTGGTCATATTCACACATTATCAAACTGCTACCTGCCCCACGAAATTTTTTTTTGTGTCCTTGCGTTCCGCGGGGCCCCCGGCCTGAAGACGGATCCTCGGCGGGGGCCGGGCCCTCATTACTCATTACAGTGTTTGAGGACGCGGGGGACCACCGCCGACACTTATAAACGACTTGCTTGTGCAGCTCGCCTCGGGCGGAGCTGGTTCCGGGCCTGACCAGATGGCCTGTGATCGACTCTCGCGGTGGTGCAACAACACACACACACACACACACACACACACACACACACACACACACACCGCCTCGGGATCCGCCTTACTTTTAACACGTGGAATAAGGTGAGGCGAGTGCATGGTGTTTGCAAACACGTTTTCCCTTAATAGACCTTGTTGGTGAAGCCTGAATGGGGGAAAAAAAAAAAAAAAACGCCATCAGTGTGACCAGGATTGTTGAGTTTCCGTCAGTTTAAAGGACAACGAGGCACCTTTTTTTGTCTGCCCTTAAAAAAAAAAAAAATCCCTGATACGTCTCCTTCGTCTTCTTAAAAAGAGAAATCAGTATTCTAGAGGGAAAAACAAAAGCGGACGAGGAACGCGGGACAACAGCGGTTGTGACAGTAATCCATGGCGGAGCGGGAAGGTGACGCAAGAGGTCAGAGGATGTAAACGCCGCTGTTACTCGGGTAGTGCTAATCCCCCGGGCATGGCGACCGAGCATGCATCAATCACAGCTGTGTGTGTCCAGAGGTGAGCCAACAGGCATTAACCTTGAACCAGAAGTCAAAGTCTGGCTGCAGCCACCACCAAACCCCCCCCCCCCCCCCCCCCCCCACACACACACACACCCAACCCGACACACCGAACGTCGCGACCGCTCGCCTTGACTCATCAACATCAGTCAGCACAAGTTAAGTTTAAGGTTTCACTCTGACATCAAATAACGTCCGATAAAACTTTTAGCGCTAGTTCGCTTTAGCGTTAATTAGCTCCTTCTGTCTGTGAGGGCGGCAGAATCCTGAAATTGCCCCGAAATTTGGAGGGTGGCCTCGTGGTGGCGCTGCGATCGAGAATCACTAGCTAATGACATGGTTTCCACGTACTCAAATCGCAGGTGTTAGCATCGCATGCTAACAAGTTTGTTCAAATGGGCTGAGATTTGGAGGGTGGCCTCGTGGTGGCGCTGCAATCGAGAATCACGAGCTAATGACATGGTTTCCACGTACTTTTGACCCCGCCGTGGGCTCACGAGTACAGTAGGGGGCCTCGCCCGGCAGCAGAGGACGCAGGAGGCAGGCACAATAAAATTTCCGCGGGAATTTTCTAGTTAAAACAGGAAGTGACACAAATTACCGTAGTACTTCCAGCAAAGTGCCAGTCAGTTTATTTCGCTGCCTCACGACACACCTACATAGGTCAGATATCACTCGACCCTCTCTTACGATTTAGCTGTAACAGCGTACAAACACGCAAAAATAAAACAATACTGGACTTTGTAAAGCAGAAAATACACAGACGTTGAGGCTGAATAAAGTATTTCTGCACAATGAGCCACACTTTTATTGGGTTGTTTGACTGGTCCTATATTCAGAAGTAACTTGTTTATCAAAATATATAGTGAATATTCCATCTATGACCACCAGATGTCACTGCAAGACAACAGAATGCTGCTACAGTACCAAATAAAACCTCTATTATGTCTTTGGACGAATGACAGAAAATACGGTAGTTCCTTGGCCGCTTGCTGTTGATTGAGAGATTAGGATTGTTTTGGTGGGGCAATATTATTATATTCAAATTACACTGAATCCATGAAGCCCCTCCCCTGCAATCAACCTACCCTTACCATATTATCCATATTATCCCACCTTTTATTTATTAATTTTTTTTAATTTGCTTGTCTGGTCATTTGCATTAATGTTAGCCGGTCAAACAACTGGTGAATAACGTCTGGGTCAACTAGACGCATTTGACAGTTAACTCAAGAAAAATGTTGCCAATAACTTTAAACTAAGAATTATATGAAGTAAGACTCTTTTGTGATGCAAGAAAAAAAAGCCAATTTTATTCAGGATTTTATGTCGTTCAGTGGACTTTTGTAAAAATATGTAAACTTCTATCAAATTGTTCTTATTCTGTGATTAATTCCATGATCACTATTTAAATGTAATCATGTGTATAGTTGCTTCAACAAATCATGAAACCTGGATTTTTTGGGGACAAAATGTGAAAACAGAACTTTTTGTCGTCTTCGCTATACAAAACCTTTGGTTTAAATACACAGAGAAGACCGACTCTTGACTTTAAAGTCTTAATTTTTGTCATTTCCGTTGCTTCTTTTTAAAGTGCTTCAGTCGTGCTTTGAGATTTTTAAATGAAAGTGCATTAGACATAAAATGTACTATCAATATTATTTATTAGAAGACGACGAGCATCTTGAAACGATTAATTCAGCCACATGGGCAAAGCTCGTAATACATCTGTATAAAGTTTAGACATGCAAACCTCCGGAATCAAACCTGGTGCCCCTCAGCGTGGCAGCAAACCGCTGCACCACTGCATCTCACCGTCAGACTCACCGACGCTGTTTGACCGTTTCGTCCTGCAAGATTACGTTTAATTTTGTATTTTTTTTTCCTTTCTTTCTTGCGGTAGAACTTTTTGCCTGGCGGCTATTTTAGAAAAGACTAAAGTGACTTTATAGCGCCGATCTAATCGCGCCTCCTCAGCAAGCAGCATCAGATAGGCTCCCACACCTTATCAGCGCGGGCAGACGGAAGAATCGTTTCAAGCATCCGCAGCCAGAAGGGAGGCAAAGGAGGAATTCGTGGCTGTAATAGCAGAGGTTCAACAATTAGAGAGAAAAAGTAACAGAAAAAAAAGAAAACCTTGGAGGCTTCTGGGATTGAAACAAAAAAAAAAAGAAAGTAGAGAAGCAGAGAGGAAATGAAAAAAAACAAGCAAAGACTCATAAAATTTCAAGAGCAGATGAGGACGATAAGCCGGCGCGAGGCCGTTTGATTCCTCGGATTGTCAAACGGCTTTTGATTTCCCACTAACTTATATAAACGGTGCTCACAGGGAAGAACATCAAAATTCAATAACTCCCTTTGAGATTAATGTTATTAGATTTTTTTTTTTTTTTTTACATGGAATGAAAATTCTTTTCATGTGGCAACAAAAGTAATTCTGAAGGTTTCTTTTCGAGATCGCATTAATCATGTCAATTATCGTAATTTTCAACCTCAGGAACGCCGGATGGCCACTTCCTCGCCTGGAGACGGCGGTATTTATTCGTAACAACCACAAGCTCAACTACATGCTTACGGAGAAATGGAGTCGGTTAAATTTAAGTGTCATAGCTTTTATAAACCGCCGTAAAGCTGCTGCTGCTGCTGCTGCTACCCACAGGGCTTTCCTCTTTATTCTCCAATGGTTAGAGCAGCTTTTATACAGTCGCTTTTTCTCCAAAGAATTAGTTAATATCAAATTAAACAAGCATTTTGCAAAGCTAAGTAGCCATATTTTTTGCTAATATCATTAAAAAATATATATTTAGCATATTTTGAAATGCGTAATGTGACAATACACACTGTTTCATTGTTACACAAGACTGTTGTCAGATGTGGAAGTATAATCACAATGAAAAGCAATTAAGGGTTAGCTAGTTAGCAAGTTATGCTTGTTTTAAAAAAAAATTTCAAGCAGTGAAATTTTAAAGCCCTGCTTAAATGGCAATGTTTAAGTGAGAATGCGAAATGTGTATTAAGGCGTCCGTTTACATGACAACCGTGCTCGGAACTTTTCAAAAATGCTCTGAATCTATCGTCGCGTAAATGGGAGAAAATCGACATTTTCTGAAACATGACTGTCCCAGGCCATCGTCTCTCCTGGGACTTGGTACTTTTATTTTGACAGTCATAATAACGATCCAATTTGGCCATTTATTTATTGGATTGTTCTCTGTTGCGTGTGTGTGTGTGTGTGTGTGGTTTCATTACAAAAGCAACCAACATGGTTCAGAGCTGCTATGAGCATGCCAAACCTTTAGGGGGCAGTGTAGCAAGAATCGTGACGCCATGATAGCCAAAAAAACACAATGTCATGAATTTTAATGTAAATATCTGCCTACAAACAGAATTTTTCTAAAGCTCCACTGCGGCCGGAGTTTTCAGGAATCATCGTAGCGGCGTTTATGTGTAAGTACACGGTACAAGTATTTTTTTTTAAATACCCGAGTATGCGTAAATGTGATGTAGTGAAGCATAAAAATCATGCGGTACTGAATTAGATTAGCACTTCGATTAGCATCGCTGAAGGATTACAGTTAGCGATAATAGCTAAAACATAGCAATGTTAGCTAACGCATACCTGTTGTGTTCCAGAACAAAAATTCGAATTTTAGTAGGGGTATTTTAAATTTTCTTTTGCATTAGAGACACACGTCTGTATTTTTATTTACGTTTGCGGCTGTTCCCCGATGCTACCGCCACTCCCGGTTCCGCCTGTGACTTTTTGACGTGGATGAAGCTGCGGACGCAACGTCGCATCAGTAATCGTAGACGTCTAATAAGGCGCCGCGAACGATCCGCCACTTTGAAATGCTAAACGGGGGACGGGGGTGCAAATTAGCCAGGGGGGTGGGGGTGTAAAATAAAAAAAAAATGCCTGGCGCATGTAATTAAAGGCCTCAATGAATTCCAATAATCACATAGGCCATCTTCTGAGAAAACTATTACGGGGGGATTATTCGTGTGGCCGGTCGCTCAACTGACACACACACACATACACACACACACTTATATATTCAAGCTGTCGTGTTCACAGACACACACGCCTCTAAACATGCATGCAGACAGGCTGGTACACACGAGCAGAGACAGTCAGTCAGACCTATTGATGTCAACCTTTTGCTCTCAGTTATCATCTGCACACAGGCAGGCTTCATATTGGATCAGAGGGACGGGGTTAAATAAAACTGGAAGGCTTTCACTTTCAATCTCATCCTCTCATCCAAGGCCTCTGGATGTCAGCGCGCTGAGAAACAACACAGAACTGCAGCAGAAGAAAAAAAAAGAAAAAAGAAAAAGAAGAAGCAGTAAAACCAGCGTGCTTGTCGTCTGTATTGTCCACACAGCTGAAATAAGAAAAAAAAGAAAGAAAAAAGAAAGCTATAAGCGCGTGCTGTAATGAGCAAAAAAATGGAGGGAAAGCGACTGGTTCTTTACGGCGGTGAGGTATTTACTACATCAGATCCGAGCGCGCGCGGCAATTTGTAAGCTGTCAGGCCGCCGCGGCGCCGAAGGACCCGGCGAAAATTAATCAGTGACATTAAAAAACAGACCGAAATGCGTCACGCTTTGATGCAACCCAATGTGTTTATTGATTAATAAACGGTCAGAGGATTCCATTTCCCAGATATAGTGTCTGAGCTCTGCTTCCCCCCCCCCCCCCACTCCTCTCCTCAGGACAAATGTGTTTCAGCTGAGCTGATCCGATCCCTCCTCCATTGTTTTTATGTACTTGTGTTTAGCGCTCCCCGGGCTCCACTGACTACCTGTCTGTTTAGAAACCCATAAACATAAATCAGACTTGTTAGAGACTTTTTCATAAATCCCCCCCCCCCGTAAAGCGAAAAGTCGCTCCAACAGATGGATCAAACACCATCAATACCTTTTTATTTATTTATTTTTCCTTTCTTTCTCTTCCCTTTCCTCCTCCTCCTCCTTCTTCCCCTTGAAAATGAATTTCAGTCCCGGCAGTGTTCAGAACATTATTGCTATCATTAAAGTCCTGATGAAAATCTGCGGCGGTGAGCCAGGAGCTATAGCGGCGAGCTATTGTTTTATGTCTGGACAGTAGATTTAAATGATTGGATCAGATCGGGACTATAACTTTTTTTTTTTTTTTCTCCCACCCGTGTGTTGTATATTGGCATTCTGATTCATCATGTGTACGCCGGAGCCCAGCAGGCATATTTTCCTTAGCTTCTGCTCATAGACAATAACTAACAAACCTCTTGAACTGACGCCATTTAAAAAAAAATAAAATAAAAAATTCACTCCACCGGGGACCATTTATCAATACTTTCTCCCCACGCAGCTTTGATTTTAACCTAAAAATCTGGTTTGTTGGCTCGTCACAAAGCCTTTATTTTTTTTCCACTCGCGGCTCCTGATTCTTGACCTCCGCCAGTCCGGCAGCAGAGATTCGATGTCACCTCTGCTGCTCCCATTTGTCCCCTCGCCGCACTTCAGTGGGAAAGGTAATTACGCTTCAAATGAAGCTCCGCTCATTGTGTCGGCTAATGTTCAGAGCCCCCCCCGACCCCCCCCCCCCTCTCTCTCTCTCTCGGCACAATGGGGGAGGATCAATGGATTCACCTCTTATTTACAAGATTCATGTTTATCTAATGCAAAATCAATAGCTGAGCAGCAGGGAGAAGTTAGGGCTCCACTAACAGCCGTTGAGAGCTACTTAACAGCACATCTGCCAGCGCTTTAGAGGCCATAAAGGAGAGGGATCGTCCTGGGGCGGCCCTCAACCCCAGTGCAGGTCCACACCGACAGGTTCAAAGATCTGCAAATCGCAGGTTTTGTTTAAACCACTAGGAGGCACTGGAGACAAGTGGTAATATCACCTTTTTTTCTTTTTTTTTTTTGGAGGAATCGTGTCACTTTGTAAACACCCACTTTAATCAAGGATTCCGGGGTACGTCCACACATTTACGCCGACTCGTCATCGATTAAACCTTGAATGCACCAAATTTATGGAGGTATTATTGGTGGAAAAAGGTTTGGGCACTTGTAAAAGTGGAATTTGTGGTTGTGCGCCTGAGAATTCTCTCCACAAATACAACACCACGCTTACACATCAACACATTCTTAATCACAGGTGGACAAATCCTGTTTTTCAAGTCACAGATTAAAACATTTGTTTTCCTACAATTGTTGCAGTAAATTTGGTGAAAAACACATTTGTGCGCCTGTATCAATGTGACGTTCTTCGCCATGAGTCACAGATTCTGTTGGCTTCGACGACAAATCAGTTATCTGGTGAAAATCCAGCTGTGCGTTCAGTCGATTGGCCGCTGGATAAAGTCCTCTCTCCTGATTGGCTGTGAAATCCGTCAGTCTCAGATAAGCACCGCCTTTTTCGCCTAATTTCCTGCAACAATTGTTGGAAAAACGAACACGTGTATGAGGATCTGTGCACCTGAAATTAAGAATTTGTGAATGTGTGTTGTAAATACAATACGTATTGTACAAAAAACAGGTAGAGAACTCACAGTACACGACTACAAATTCCACTTTTTCCAAGTGCTCAAACCTTTTTCACCAATAATACCTCCATACAAACGACCTCAAACATGCAAACTCCACCCGTCCTCCATCTCAGGCTCCATCCAGGGGAAAAACTGCAACGTAATGCTGGGAATATAAGAGGCACTGAAAATAAGGCAGCCGATGAAGCAAAATGGAAGCAGATCAGTCCCACGAATGAAAGTAAAAAAAAGTGTTTGAAGGTGCTTTCACATCATTTTTGTCCGGGGGAATTAAAAAGGACGACGAAAAAGGCAAAAGCAGCTCATTCTTGCTCTTAAACTGAAACAGACACAAAAAAAAAAAAAAACCCCACAATGTAGTTACAAGTGCTCTTTTGCATTTCCGTTTTCACTTTTGGAGTCAAGCCTGAGGTTTTGTTTTTTTTCAGAGCAGCAGGAGAGATATCCTGCACAGAGGACGCATCCTGTTGCTATGGTTGCAACCTTTCATTTCTTGTTTATGGTCCGTGGGACCAGTGTTACACGCAAACCGCCTCAGGTGAACGAAGAAATCGTGTAATTTTTTTCCGTTTTTGCCTCAGACGGCAACATTCTTAAATCGGTCGCTGTACACAAACCATAGAAAACGTTGTAGTTGCCACGCCACGCCACTAGTTGCCACTGTATTTTTGTGATACAAGCATATACGCAGAGAACCGCATGAAATAAACAGTCAAACATCTTCATCTTCTCGGTCCACTCTGTACTTGCTGTGTGTAATTAACGCGTCTCCTCGTATGCAGATGATGGAGTGGTAAATGTTAACGCCGGGGAATCCTCCAACTGTTGATGTTGTGCAGCACGACAGGGAGAGACGGAGATCTGCATGTTTCGAAAACGTTGGTCTGTGGAAGCCTTTTTTAAAAAGTGCGATTTTCGGAAACGTTAGAAACGTTAAATAATGGAACAAGACGAGCATCACCTCTGACTGTTGTCATCTTTATATTATTGGCCACTGTGCTTATAAATAAGACCACCGGGCCGTTTTTCCACCTCCTGCCCCCCTCAATACTCTGTAACCAACAATAGAAGAAGACTGAGCACCAGACACGGGTAGTGTCACGTTAACAATTATAAATTATGTTCAAACTGCAGCTACATTGTTCGATTTCTTAAATCTGAACATGAAAAAAAAAAAAAAATACACGACGCTTTAACCTGTGGGAATTGAATGTACAATAGAACATTTTAACCGTGAAACACAAAAGAAACCAGCGCAGTGTAACAAATAAATGCCTACTTTCATCAAGGCTTTCTTCCATAAAACCTTTTTGTCTGTGTGCTTTTAAATTCACGGCAGCCAACCGGAGCCCACACGGACTGTAAAGTAAGGAGAAAGTCTCAAAGATGATTTCGGGAAAACTCGGGAGGACAAACTGAGTTTCTTCTCGATAATCATTGCTTTTTCCAGGGGGGGCTGGATGTTGAGTTCAGGCTGCCGGATGGTTGTAAACAGCTTTACAAGGGAACATCAGTCTTCGGTGGAGCCGAGGAACAAAAGGAAAGCAGTTTCAAAGACACCGGGAGAGGACAGGGAGACTGCAGCACGGAATCACTGGAGCAACTTCTGCTATTTATATCAAAGTTACACACACTTCTGTTTTCCTCGCACTTCCTTTTGAGGTGGTTGTTTCACATTCATTCGTTCGTCCATCGTCCACCAATGTCCACACGAATCAAGTGGAATTATTTACATATTCTTTATTTTACCTGGAATTTCTAAATAAAAAAAAAAGAAATAAAAAAATAACATAAAAAACAAAATTACAGCCACAAAATCAAACTAACAAACACATGCATGAAACTTTCACAATAAGAGCTCTAAATAAAAGCTTCAACAGTTGAGTCACACCTCGGGGATACTTTCCGAGTTCAGCAATAAGTAAAAAAAACAACAAAAAAACAGGATGCTTCCTATGTTTTCCAGTTGAAATTATATGCATCCGTTCATAAATGTTATTTGCTAGTAAAATGTTGACGTGAGAAAACGTCCTTTTCCTACGACAGAGTAGAAAGGAAATTTGCAAAAATTGACGATTGTTATTTATAACCAGGTGTCTTCATGTCGGGCCCAAATTTGTTCAAATTCATGTTGTACAGCTGTGAACTTATACGATTGTAAATATCGTACAACGTGTAGTATTATTCACAATACGTCTGGAAGATATAACCTCAGTTTGTTAAGTGTGGAAGCTGTTTGCTGGTCGCTCTGTAACATTCCCACGGAGGCTCATTTGTTACCAGAACTACACCCAAAGCCATTATTTGGATGTCAACGCCATCATCGCGGCGAATAAATGAGCGCGCGCTCGCGTTTCAAACTTCCACCGGACAAATTTCCGCGGAAGTTTGAGAGATTAATTGACTGAACCGCGGCACTTAGATTACGTCTGTTCATCATGTAGCCCTCCCGCCCCCGACACGGCGGCGTAATATCCCCCGGACCCGGCAGAGACACCTCCACCTTATTTCCTGGTTCCTTGCACTTTGAATAGATCAGCACTTAGAGATCTGCCTCGGCGGCTCCGCTCAGGGGCGTGTATCATTTGCCCCCCCCCCCCCCCAAAAAATTCACTTTTCCCCGCCAGTAAGCACTATCTGCCTCGCACCCCGGTGAACCCCACCCCACCCCCGCCCCCCACCCCCCCTTTTCCTCCCGCCCCCGACAAAGACCTCGCCATCTGTCAGTGTCGTTCTCCGCAAAGTGGCCGCGATTAATTGAAAAACAACGGCGGGGCCAAGCGGGGAGGGTCAAAGCAATACGCGTCCGCGGCCTCGCCGGGTCGGACCCCTCATTTCCTCGCCGCCGGGGGGACGCCGGAGGTGTCGGCTCTGCACGTTGTGCCTGTTTTGGTTTAATCGCCCTCCCCCCTTTTTGTTCGGCAGCCGGTGCTATCGGACGGAGACGCTATCTGTCTCTGTCCATGTCAGTGTAGCGCGGCGCTAATCGATGCTGAGGGGTGGGAGGGTGGGGGGCGGGGTGGGAGGGGTGGTGGTGGAGGTGATCTCTGAGGACAGCCGGCTTGTTCTGTGACAAAACTCCGCCTGAGTTTCGACCACCCGGAGAAGCAAAAGCGACGGACGCTCGAGAATAAAAGATACAGAGGCGGTTGGATGGTTGAACGTTGAGCGGCCGGCATGACATGATACCCGCGATGTTATTCTCAATCCCGAATGAGTTTTTTCGTGGGGCCTGGGCCCCCCCCCCAACCCCCCCCCACCCCCCACGCCGCCTCCCGATGCGAATTCTTCCCGCGCGTGATGGGCTTTCTCCCGCCGTTGCAGCCTCAGCAGATCGAATGACCCGGCGCACGCTCTTTTCAGGGTTGACTGAGCAGCGCCTTCGCCCCTCGGTAACCAGGTGAAGTGACCCTGTCTATATGCAGACTTACAGCTCTGCGCCGCCGTTTTTTTTTTTACAGCCACCCGCTCCATTTTGCTGACGCGGCATCGCGGGCCGACGCATCGGAGCGACGGAGCGTCTCCGTCACTTGCCGCGAAGGGTGGGGGGGGTGGCCATCTTTTTTTTTTTTTTGCCGGCCGCCAGACTCCAGCATTCATCTCCCGTTGATGGATGGCTGACGGCGGTGGACCAAGGTGACCAAAGAAAGTCTTTTGACTTTAAGACACAACCGACTTCACGCATATAAAATGCATCATCAGAGGACACCCATCCAACTCCCTCCCATGAATAAAAGAGTCTCCGCTCTGTATCTTTCGTCGGAATGAGATTCTACGCGATGAAAGCGGCTCGATCGAAATGTGTTTCGCTGTGAAACGTGTAACTTTTTTTCGTTTTTTTGTCAAGAGGTTCGAGAAACAAGAGGTTCGAGAAACAGATCCGGTGTCGGTGGTGTCGATCGGGCTCCCGAGGCCCAAGTGAACAATTTATCAAAGTGTAAAGAACTCCGCAGTCGTCCAAACATTTCCCCGTCCAGGATTCCTCCTCGTCAGGTTGAACTTCTCTGTCCATCACAGGCTTGAGCTGCCAAACCCAGAACACGTTTGTAAAAGTGGTAGAGACCCAGAAAAGTCCCGGTCGAGTCCATAAAGTCTAGGTTCAAGGTGTTTTGTTTGTCATTTCAACAGTAAAAGCCAGGTGTCACAGTGTAATGAAATTCTTACTTTGCCATCTACCCTGGTGCCGACAAACATAAATAAAATAAGTATATACACAAGAAAATAGAATAAAATATAATAAGATAAAATAACAGAGCAGTGCAAAATATTAGTCAGAAAGTGAGATGTGCATTGTGTGCAATTGTACAGATTAAATGTAAACATGTTCAGACGTCTGATGGCAACGGGGAAGAAAGAGTTTCTGTCTATGATTCCAACCTGTTCTCAGTACACTTGATTTTAAAAGAAACGGTTCATGAACAAACAGTGAGAATAATCAATTTATTTAAGATAAACACGATGGAATACGGACCTATAGAAATCAACCGTGGCTTATTATTGATTTTTCTGGCGGTTAGCGATGAAACACTGGTCGCTAATGAGGATCAAGCAGTTTATTTTAACTGATGCCAGTAACTGGTTGTTTCCACTACCATTGGGTTTGTCAAAAAAAAAAAAAAAGGGAAATACCCACATGAAAACGTATTTTCAAGTGAAAACTACAAATTTTCATTCAGTGTCATGACTCCCAGGCCACATTCTCCTGGGACTTGTTAGTTTTACTTTGATAAAATATTAAACAGTGTTTTAAATCACTCACGCTGCCCACTTACCGTGATGTGGTTGTGAAAATTAAAGAGAAAAAAATAAATAAATAAAACGATAAAAAAAAGGCAGAACAATGTCCCAGAGACGACCTCTTAGATTTTCATCACATCCTCCAAATCAATCTTCCATTTCATTTCAACACGGCAGCATGTCACACCATTGGCTGTTATGTAGACGAGATCACAGCAGGTAGATCAGCAAATCGATAACTTATATTCTAGAAAATTAAGCTGAAATCGCACCCATGACAAAACAATATCGGCAGATTGCATTTCTTGCAGGAAACGGCGAGAAATAGAGACTCTCTCATGTACGATTTCTTTAAAGCATAATGTAGGAGCAGAAGAAGAAGAAAAAAATAGATAAAATAAAGAAAGTTCAGCTCTGATCGGCAACACTTTATAAATAAAGCCGCATCATTTGCTCTCCCCGAGTGCTCGCTTTTTAAAAATATCCCGTGGGATATGCGTTCAACCGCATCTTTAACTTCCCTCATTGCCCCTTCGTGAAAGGATTTCTCTTATGTGCTTCCGCTGCTGTGTAATTAGCATTAAAATTATTCATCTGATCCTCGTCAGTCCGCCGACAACCAGTGTTTATGTCGGGCACTGTTCTAAAAAAGATGGCAGAGGGGCTCAATTAGCTCGGGTCGGAACAAAACCACTGTCTCCGGCGCTCCACGCGTGGCCTAATGCCGCGTGATTTGATTATTCTGCACAAGCAAACACATGCAAATTGCGCTTCAAGCTCGGCGCTGTTAATTTCTAAGCGCGCTGATTAAGTGCAGGAATATGTCAGCGATATCCTGCCAGGTATTCATGTGGATTTCAAATCAGAGACAACGGCGGAAAAGTTCAAGATCATTTTTTGATCCGCGGGGGAGAGAGAGAGAGAGAGAGAGAGAGGGCGAGAGAGTGAGAGGGCGAGAGAGAGAGAGAGAGAGAGAGAGGGTGAGAGAGAGAGTGAGTGAGAGGGCGAAAGAGAGAGTGAGAGAGAGAGAGGGCAAGAGAGAGAGTGAGAGAGAGTGAGAGAGAGAGGGCGAGAGAGAGAGTGAGAGAGAGAGAGAGAGAGAGAGAGAGTGAGAGAGAGGGCGAGAGAGAGGGTGAGAGGGCGAGAGAGTGAGAGAGAGAGAGGGCGAGAGAGTGAGAGGGTGAGAGAGAGAGTGAGAGAGAGAGAGGGCGAGAAAGAGCGTGAGAGAGAGTGAGAGGGCGAGAGAGAGAGTGAGAGAGAGAGAGGGCGAGAAAGAGCGTGAGAGAGAGAGGACAAGAGAGAGAGAGAGTGAGAGAGAGAGAGAGAGGGCAAGAGAGAGAGAGAGAGTGAGAGGGCAAGAGAGAGAGAGAGAGTGAGAGGGCGAGAGAGAGAGAGAGAGATTGAAACTCATCTCAAATGCTAAAAGTACACATCCAAAAGCATGGCTGGTGTTTTTTGTGTTTTCCCGCTTTATAAAAAGGAAGCCAGGTAGGGTTAACCTTGGAGAGTGGGGGGGGGGGGTAAAACATGGGCCGACCCGGTTGTTCACTCCGCCATCCAGCGGTCTTTGTTTTTTCTCGCAACGCGGACGTCCATCTGTCAACCTTTCCCCAGAGAGAGAGGCAATGATTTTTGCTCGCCTGACTGAACACCCAGGAAAGCAATATTTCACGTTAGCTCTGAAAAAAAAGAAGAAGATCCATCTCGGGGGGGGATTTTACTTACTGGAGTGATGTGGTGGTGTACATGAGGAGTGATGGCCAAACGTAACGCCGGGCGTCGCTTCGTGGAAAGAAAGACCAAGAGAAATCAGCGTTCAGTCGTCCGGCCTCCAGATATTCAGTTCTGCTGGTAAGATGAGGTTGATCCCGTCATACCGAGGCCCATAAACACTGGAAACCATGTCAACAATGTTATTTGTGGACACAACAGACATTTACACAACATTTATGTCATTAACTGACTAAAAACAAAAAAAAGTCAAAGTGTTCCCTGAACCCCAGTGAAGGGTTTGAGCGCCTTGCATGGCGGCCGCCTTGCATGGTGTGTGAATGGATGAATGTGACAAAGAATGTGAAGCGTAAAGTGACTTTTAATTTGCCATTTATAAAGATCAGTGTTTTTCAACCTTTTTTGAGTCAAGGCACACTTTTTGCTTTGGAAAAATCTGGAGGCACACCACCACCCGGAAATGTTAAAATGTGAAACTCTGCAGCCTCTATTAACAATGTAAAGTCATTCTCATCAAAGTTTTATCAACGGGAATCAAATAAATACAAAAAAAAAAAGTATTTCCCAATTTTTTTAAATTTTATTTTGACTCCCTCAGTGTGAAACCTGGACCTGATGGATGATCCTGGTTCACATTCTTCCTTTTCAAAAACTTCTCCATCACTGTCACTGACACTTTGATACAAGATGGGAGCAGGAGGTGGAGATTAACCAGACTGACGTCTTTCAGTTTCGATTTCACCGGCAAAGTTCTGTGCTGCCCTCTAGTGGTGAAGAGTATTTATACATGATTACTCTGCAACACACTGTCGGCTGGGAGAGCAAAGGTTTTTTAGAAAACGACACAGTGGTTGAAAAACTCTGATATAGAGGAATGTTCTTTCCTGGTGTTTTCATGGAACCTGGAACCTGGAACCTGCAGATGAGCTGGAGGGAGACGGTCAAACAAGAAGCAAGAAGATGTAAGTGTCGTCTGAGTTGGGAATATTTCAAAGTGTGTGAAAGTGATATACAATATGTTTGTTTGTTTTTGCAACCGTTCATGCAACCAGCAGGCCGAAGCCTGAGAGTTACCAGCTTGGCGGCTTTTATTTTGTTTATTTTCTGTAGATTCTGGTGACGTACTGGTGTATAAAGTAAATATTGGGCTGCATGTACCTCACTGAATTTTAGAATGAGAGTATTCATGAACGGGGATTAACACCATTAATGATTTTAAAACTCCTGTTAAAGAGTTTTTAATGGTGACGCATGTTGATGTTTTATTGCGTTCGGTCATTGTGCTTGTTTTCGTGTGTCGTCGTCTTTTCGTGCTTCATCATGATTCTTTGAAAAAGTGGATAAAAGCATGAGTTTATAACTGGGAAGAATTTACAATAAAGTGTATTTTATATCAACTCAATGCTAAACTTATCGCCACACGAACTGACCCTTAATATAAAATAGAATAGAACTTTATTGTCTGTTCAACAGAGGAGGAATTTGTCTTTCAACACGGCTCATAAAAGTCATTCAGTAAAAACACACAACATCATTAAAGAGTATATTATTCAACAACAACATCAATATTCAAACAACACAAAAGCCTCCAGAGCAAAAGTTACAAAACAAAACAAAAAATCCCTGATTAAAGGAACATGTTCTGGTGAATATATAGAGATAAATTCAAATTAAGTCATTTCAGACATGTAAAAAAACACAGATAGATGGAAAAAAAAACATGTATACAAATTTTAATAGATTATATACACCTACATATCCTCGAAAGTAAATAGATCTCCCCTTGAAATGTGTATTTTGTGTCCTGCGGAGACTCTCGTGCCGACGAATCTGCACTAATGTCTGGATGCCGAGGCAGTTCTTCAACGAGGGGATCTTGGTTTTAACTAGACTTCCACCGTTTGGCGGCAGCAGCCGACTCGTTCAGCCACGTGGCGACAAAAAGTGCTTTTTATCCTCCGACTCATCAGTTCGCTATCGCGGGGAGCGAAGTCTCAGTCGTCCTGCAACACCGAGGTGTCAGATTTTCTAATATCCACACATCACTGTGCATGAAGTCAACATGAGCTCTTCCTCCTCCTCCTCCTCCTCCAGCAGACACGTGACAAGAGTTCAAACCAAAAGACGGCGGCGTCCCGTCTCGGACACTAGCGTCATCCGTCAGATCTCGACTTCCCGTCAAGGTCGCCGTCGACGGCGGGACGATAACTCAACGATCGTCTAATTAAAGGAGGCCGACGGTGGTTTTGAAAGGAGTAATGGAGTATAAGAAAGAGCCGACGCCAGAGCTTATTAGCGCCGGGCGGGGAACGCCGTACGACGTGACGAGCCATTAGCGCTAAAAGGATGCAAGCAAATGAACAACTAATTAGCATCTCAGGAGAAACTTTGAAGAGCAAATTGGTGAATAATTGTCGGGACGTCCAAGTCGCGCGACCAACCGGTCGGAGGAGTCGTTATCCATTTCGGCTAATCGATCTCGCTACTACGCTAATATGCAGATGAGCGACAATTAGACTAGCTAGTATGTTAATGACGCAAAATGTCTAATCTGATAAAATATTTTTGCAAGCTTGTTGACGAATTCGCTCCACAAAGTCTCGCATCTCCCGACGAGTTGGAGGGAGGACCGCGGCGGCGTGGCGGTTGCCGAAGCTTACCAAATTGCTTCCCTTTAGCAGCCATTTCTATCCACAGGCATGTAATTGTGTTCCTGTCATGTGCCCCCCCCCCCCCCCCACTCTTCCTCGCAAAGCTTCACATCCTGGGCCTTCTATCTAATTTATGCATCTCGTGAAAGTGCAAGTCTGAATTTACTGGCGCCGGGCTAATGGCATTCATTAACCTTCGCGACGGTGAAACGTTTGATTGGAATATGGCATTTCCTCCTTCAAAGGGACGTTTCATTCCCCTTTTTGCAATTCAGACGCTTCAAATGAGCCATTAAACGCCGTTTCGCATCAAACGTCCGGCCTGTTGTACAGTAATACGGCATCACCTCGTCGGGCCGCGCCGTGCTGCAGACACGAAGCGGAGCGAGGGAAAGGCTTTTTTTTTTTTTTTTTTTTTTTTTTAAAGTTGCTGGGATTGTCTGCGTGCTGACGGACAGGCCGACGTCTTCCACCCACCGGGCTTGTGTTTGGATATTAGGCCCTGATTAGGAACAATGCATCTGGAGACATGATTGTGTCTTATCATTAGGGCTGATCTCCCGACTCATTATAGCTCGTAATTAATGAGCTGTGATCACGAGCCTGATTATGAATTCCGAGTTTAAGTTAAAATATTAAAGGGGGGGGAAAAAAATATTGAAGGAGTTGACTGGGCGGACTTTTAAAGTTTATTTGTCTCAGGTTTGAAGGTAAAGTCAGTTTAGCTCCTTGTTTTGTGTCCTCATCTGGATTACGAGCGTCTGATGACAGGGGGCGTGGCTATACGACAGGGGGCGTGGCCAACAGGTCAGATGACGCTCTGATGTCAGCCAGGTAAAAAAAAAAAGTTTCCTGCATTTTACCCCTCGTTAAAAAAAGGTCTATAACAAAATTCAACACAATCCAACGGACACTCTACCGACTTTAAAGAAACATTTACTTATTTTATTATTAATTTGTTCCCGACCTGTCAAAACTATGGTAAATATCTAGCAAAAATACATACACACTGTATAAGTAAATCACTGTCGAATGTACATACGTCTATCTCAAAAGTTTAATTTGTACATGTTGGAACAACAACAAAGCAAACGCACACAAAAAACAAACAAAGCTATAAACCTTTCCTTTATAAAACCACACACAGACATTTACTACTTTAACGTATCAATATCTAAAGTTTGGAGAACTTTTCAGTAAAAAACACGACGCGGGAGACAAAAGATCAGACTGAACGCAAATTGAAAAGCTTCCGAGAATTTGACAAGTTTATTCCTGCGAGAAGAATCAAATGTCACAGTGCAGCCTTGGCGGGATTGTTCAGCAGGTTTTGTCGGAACACTTCAGCTGGAGATCAGCCTTCATAGGCTGAATTGTTTTGGGTTTTTTTTAACGAATGATCGGGGTGCAAATCTGCACTCCAGACAGCGAAGGTTAAAAGTGGCACCAGAGACCGTCCTTGGATGAAAATTATAAAAAATAAAAAAACACCTATATATATATAATCCTTTATGAGACGAAAGAACGTTCGCATAAGTTACAAATGTGCTTGATTCATTAGGTTTATTTTGGCCTGAATTCTATTGATCATATATCTTCCTGTTTAAGGAGTACAAAATATGCATTAGTTCTCGTATTTGTAACACATGCAGGCTTTCGTAGGTTTCTGTGAAATCACCGCTCCTGAAAGGAGGAAATGTTTCATCCAAGGGCGTTTTGGTGGTGGTGGGGGGGTCGGGGGGGGTGGGGGGGTCCCAAATGGCCAATCGCCGCCAAAGTTCCCCACGACGTCCGGCCTCTGTGTAATGATTTTTTTTTTTTTCCCAGACAGCTGAGTGGTCGGCCCAGTTTGCTCACGTCACTCCGCAGATTCTGGCCCGATAATACACTCACACACACACTTTGATACACACACACACTTTGATACACACACACACACACACACACACACGCTGATCACATTCACCTGACCTTGCTTGAGCACCAGCTAACCGGCGTTTCTGCTTATCTGTTTCGTTTGCTGAAAAGAGGCGGCGATTCTGCCGGCGCGCTTTGCTCCACGTTGACTTTGAACCCTTTTTTTTTTTTTTTTTTTTTGTCTGGTTCGGGCCGCAGATAGCATCTCGAACCGTGTGCACACACACACACACATACACACATACACACACACACACACACTCACACACACCGAATACAATTAGCCAGCCTGAATCGAATAAACACGTGAAATCTCAGAGGGACGTGACGGATTTATCTCGCTTGTTTGGCACAATGTTGTCACATTTTTTTTTTTTTTGTTGTTTGGTCGCGCTAATTGCATTTGTCATTGATGGCTGCCTAAATCAGGCAGTTGCAGCACTTAATGAGTTGCTGATTAGAGATTCTGAAATTCACTCAGTGCTGATTTGGTGTTATTTTAGCCGGAAAAAAAAAAAAAAAAAGAAAGAAAAAAACGAGGATAATTTTCTCTAATGCCACTTGTTAAGGTAATTACTCTATAATTGCGTTATCAAGGTGTCATAGAAGAGTCAAGGCAAAAAATATCACCACCCCTCGGGGGCACATTGTCACTCTCCATTTAGCTTTTATTCCCTTAAACGCGCCGCGTTGCCGCCACTTCTACAGATTGGAGGAGTTAAAAAAAAAAAAAAAAAAGGTTTGCGTGGCAGCTGCGTTTTCACTTCACCAAGATCCACGGGCAACAAACACACACACACACACACACACACCAGTTAACGCAAACGGAGTGAAGCGAGGGGATCGGTGAAAAGAGGAGCGCGTTTCAGGAGCAATTTTGAAACATGGTGTTATTCACTGGCTTTTAGTAAAAAAACCAAAAAAAAGTCAGATCATGAAGAGAAAAATTAATAAATGTGGCAAAATACGCCAAGATATGTGTGTTTGGTAGAATATTTTACTAATAGGTGAGGATATAATGGGCTCTAATCACAGCTCAGTTAAAAAAAAAAAGTTCAGTTTTCTTCTCTTCAGGCTTTTTTTGCGACGTAACTTCAAGACGGAAGAGTCCAGTTGGAAACTTAGATGCTTATGAACAACCTGAACTGAACTCCAAGCTCTTGTTTTCTCTTTATTGGAAGGACCAGGACAGTGTTGCCATAGTAACCAGTCAATACAAGTTCTAATGATTCTGTCTGTTCCGGGTTCCCCCAAGGCCTCGTGATGTCGTTTGTTCAGTTTGGATCAGTGATCACCGACCCTCCGTGACGCCAGTTTGCGCCTCTGCTGGTTCGATGGTGTATTACAGTACGTTTCATGATTAGCAAAGACCGACTAAAAGTGTAAAGAGGGGAAATATTCCCTTTTTTTTCTACGTAATAGGCTGTATTCTAAACTTCAACCTTAATTTTCTGAATGGTGAATTCTAAATCTCATCTTTACTGAGATTTGTATCTGAATTTTATTTCAAATTTGGCTTTTTGGGCGAGAAGATGTGTATTTACCAACTTTCCGCAAAAACTACTCTGCGGAAATTCATAAAATCTTCAGGGATGATTTGTCACCGCCAAAGGAGCGGTCGATAAGATTTTGGGACGTTGACGTGTCGTCGTTTCCAAATCAATCTTAAAAAAAAACTGGCCCATACAAACCGGATGAGAGAGGCACTTCATGGACATCAGCATCTGTTGCCACGGAGACGCCGTGTTGCGAAGTTGCTGCCTGACAGGCATCGATATGAGCTAAACGGCTATCGTGCTTGCGATGCTAACTGGCGTTGGCGAAGGCCTGCGCTCGTTCCACTTACTTTCGTAGTCGAGGTCGTCGAACTCCGTCACCGTCGTCTTTCCTGCGTCGCCCTCTTGAGGTCACGACTTCGTTATGGACGACGAAAAGCTTGGATATCGTCGTTCCGCACCGCTTCCTCCAGCTCCTCTGGGAAAAAGACCCCGAGCCACTTCCTGACCCCGAGAGATGTAATTTCCTCCAACGCCTTGTTCCAGCGAGACGCGCTGGGTAGACCTCCAGCGGCGTCTTTTATTTATTTATAAAAAATTTTGTTTGTTTGTCCTGACCGGAGGCGCAGACCCTCGGCGAGACAGACGGGCTGTGATGTTGTTTTCCTGTTCCAAACTCTATAGATTTATTGGAGAGGCCACCAAACCGGGGGAGAAAGAACGGGATTGAAAGCTGACAAAGAGTGACAACAACAACAACAACAAGGACAGTATTGCAGTTGAAAATGACCTATCACCCCTCCCCCTCCCCCTCCCTCCCCCAACCCAACCCAATAGACAAAGACAATGCATTGTTTTTGTGTTTCCTGTTTGCAACTGCAATGTTTGACAAACGCGAAAATGGCGAGAAACGACGTAGTTGGCACGTCGGGCCACTAGAGGGCGCTGCTGCTCGTTTTAGTGACGAAGCCACGCAAACATGGCGGCAGAGAACATTAGCAGTCCCCATGACCGTCCCATCTACTGAGCATGTGCGAGAAGGTACGTACTATTTGTGCGGTGAGCATCGGCAGGCGTCTCGTTTTGAAAACGCCATCGCATATATTTGCAAAATAAATGTGTTGAATCAAATGTTTTCAAGGTCCGTCTGTGTTCAGGGCTCTTGTTTTGCACCTTTAACTCTTGAGTTCAGGACTTTATTTCACTTTATTCATCCGATCCACTAAACAAAAGAGAAACGTTTTCGTTTTTTTAAAAATAGCGTGACGTACGAACTCTGCTCCTAAAGTGAATTTGCGTGGACAAATTTCACAGGTTAATATTACAAGTCGTCTCCCTGGAAAAACAACTTTTAAGAAGCGGTGAACTAATACCGGGTTCTATATTTGGCGCGAACCGGAGCGTCAAGCTGCTCTGGTCCGCCGCCTCATCAGCAATCACTCCACAAACTTCTTATTTTTCTCTCCTCCTCCTCCTCCTCTTCCTCCTCCTCTTCCTCCTCCTCCCTCGCGGAAAACCTATTTTAACAGCACGCCACGTGCTGAACGATTCCTCCAGATGCAAAGAAAAGACTCACAACCTGCCGTGTTGTGATTAGAGGCGAGCTCAGACAATAACCTGCTGATTGTGGCCGCGGACGCTCGCTCGCTGCAACCACACTTCCACGGAACAGATTTTCCTTTTCTTTAACGCTTCATTGTGATATTTCTTTCTCTGCTTGTATGTTGTTTTTTTTAAAATAGTTGACGCACTGATACAAGTTAGCTTGATTATATCTTTGGACTGCGTTCAAGCAAGAATGTACAATCACTCGCCCGATAATTCACCTGCTGACACGTGGACATTTTTGAGTTAAGCAAAGTCGTTATTTAGTCCTCCGTCTCTCTCTTTTTGTTTTTGTTTATTTTTGCTTGTTCCCAGATGACGGTTGTTTGTTTGCCGGGACGCAGCTGAAGCGACGGTCCTGCCAGGATACTGTACATCTGTTTACACAATCTGCAGCGCACGTTCATCACGCTCAGTTCACACTTTGTCAAGTGTCGTTTTTTACGCTGGAAAGATGTTTTCCTGAACACAATTTAGGTTTCGTCAGACGGAGGCTACTAATTGCGCAACGCTGCAATAGATGCATCGTGTTCTGTGTCCGTTTCTCACACATGGGCGAGCGCCTCGGGTTTTAATAGTTTTAACCGTCATCAAAATACAAGCGAGGGGAAAATTCCCTCGATATTGGGTTTTACCGTATTCTCTATACAGCGACACCATTTCGAAACAAAATGGACCAAAATCTAGCATATTTCTCTAATTTATGGCCACATTTAGCCGTCTCCGTGGAAACGGTGTCAGATGTAACTTTTTGAAAATGCACAGACTCCGTCGCCACGGAAACGGGTGGAGAAATGCAACGTCTTTGCTGCCGCAGTGCATGCGCACCATTGTCCAGAGTCGATAGCTCTTCTGCACATGCTCAGTAGGTGTACAACATGTTATTGTAATGTCCTCGCCTGTGTGTGTGTAGTTTCAGTACAACAGTCGTTTTTTTTTTTTTGCCGTTTCAGTGGAAATGGAGCTCGTTTTGAAAAAGTGCATACACTTTTCTGAAATGAAAAAGCAAAAATTACATTTTACACTTGAAACGGGCCTTACAGAAGCAATAATATCATCGAAATTCTTTCAATTCACAAAAAAAAACTAGATAGATATCTTGTTTTCTAAAACCTAAGTAAATTCATAAGTAAATTGAACATGGGAAGTGAAAACCATTGTTGTATTTGCAATGTTACGATGAATTATTGTCGTGTAATTGATGCAGTTAATGTATTCACTGCCATTAACACAAGCGTTTGTGGCGTTTCGACAAGTGTATAGCAGAAACATTGATTATCTAGTTATTTTTGAAATTTTTTGGGAAATCCCACAAAAGCAGCGCTTATCTCAACTTTTTTTAAATTATTTCATGTGTTCTATGACTCATGACTTTACCACAGTTTGTATAAGAAGAAACGGCGAGAAATCCACACGTTGCCAAATACGGTCAAAATCCCACATTGAAAGTGAGTTGATACGGTTTTAATATTGTGACTCTGTGGAAAGATTCATATAGAGGCTGAGGTGTGTTGAAATTTGAGTTGGTTTCGGGGATGTTTTCCTGAAGTTTCCACATGAAAAGTGGATTTTTATTTGTTCTGCAATGATCTGATGAGGCAAAACACGTTTTTTTTTTTTGCAGAGAACATAATTTTCTTCTCCCCTACCGTTTGTTTCAAAGTCACCGTGGAGTTTTGACCGTTCCAACTGGTGCGGACGCTCGCCATAACCCCCGACCGGACCGCCGGTCAGAGTTTCCAGGCAGGCCTGGAATTTTGCCCCGGGATCCGTCCGGCCTACTTTCACAAGAGCAAAAGCCCCGTCTGTCACAACGCGTTACCGTGAATGACGGCTAATCTGCCTTCATACTGCAGTATTGGGAGGTTTTAGAGTAATTTTTTTTATCCGCTTCTTCAACTCGTACGACAAGGCCCGACTGGCAGCCTGCACGCGATCCGAACCTCGACTCCTCAACTATAAATACCCCCCCCACCCCCCAAAAAAAAACAAAAACTCCTGGCTAATGGAGTAATTTACACACACCCTGCCAAAGCCATTGACAGGACTCTCTCCCATGGCAAATGTCTGGCATTTAGCAAATCGATGACGTGAGTTATGAAGAGGAGCCGGGGCCCCCGATGCCTCTCCATTCTTCTCAATAACAAAAGAGGAAGTGCATTAAAAAAAAAAAAGAAAAAAAAAAAAAACTAGCATTGATGGGTTGTTGGGAGTTGCAGTCAATGAGCTCTGAGAGTTTAAAATTAAAAGGCTCTTAGGGGTGAAAATTGTTTTCTCTGGTCATCCGTCATGTCGCGGAGGGTCTTTTTCCCGGTGATTAATTAGAAAGTAAAAGGGTAAGAAGGTGGCGGCGGTTGGAGATCCAGTTGTTATAAAACCCGGGGGTACTTATCCTGCCCGGCCGTGAGTTAATGACACCAGTTCTCCGCCTTGACTAAGTGTTATTGCCGCGCTCCATAATTTCATCTCGAAAATGGGCGAGGGAGTGGATCTTCCTTATAGTAATTGAGTATTGATTTGAAAATAAACAGCAGCGAGACTCCCACCCGACTGACAGACCCATCTTTCGGATGGAATCGACGATAAATGGCGGCCCCCGGTCGGGGGGGAAAGTTATGGATCAAGATGATACAGTCAAGCGCGCCGCTGCCATCGCCAGGCCTCGCCTCCAATATATATTGGATTTTAGATAACCCATTTACGAGCCCTGTCATCTAAAATCCTATAGTTTTCAGCAGGCGGATGATAAGTTAGAGAGAGAGAGAGAGAGAGAGAGAGAGAGAGAGAGAGAGAGAGAGAGAGAGAGAGAACTGACTGACCTTTACTTACTTACCTACCTTTACTTACTTACTTACCTTTACTTGCTTACTTACCTTTACTTACTTACTTACTTACCTACCTACCTTTACTTACTTACTTACCTACTTTTACTTACTTACTTACCTTTACTTACTTACTTACTTACCTACCTACCTTTACTTACTTACTTACCTACCTTTACTTACTTACCTACCTTTACTTACTTACATACTTACCTTTACTTACTTACTTACCTTTATTTACTTACTTACTTACTTACCTACCTTTACTTACTTACTTACCTTTACTTACTTACTTACTTACCTACCTACCTTTACTTACTTACTTACCTACCTTTACTTACTTACTTACTTACCTTTACTTACTTACTTACTTACCTACCTACCTTTACTTACTTACTTACCTACCTTTACTTACTTACTTACCTACCTTTACTTACTTACCTTTACTTACTTACTTACCTTTATTTACTTACTTACTTACTTACCTACCTTTACTTACTTACTTACCTTTACTTACTTACTTACTTACCTACCTACCTTTACTTACTTACTTACCTACCTTTACTTACTTACTTACCTTTACTTACTTACTTACTTACCTACCTACCTTTACTTACTTACTTACCTACCTTTACTTACTTACCTACCTTTACTTACTTACTTACCTTTACTTACTTACTTACCTTTACTTACTTACCTACTTACTTACCTACCTTTACTTACTTACTTACCTTTACTTACTTACTTACTTACCTACCTACCTTTACTTACTTACTTACCTACCTTTACTTACTTACCTACCTTTACTTACTTACTTACTTACCTTTACTTACTTACTTACCTTTATTTACTTACCTACTTACTTACCTACCTTTACTTACTTACTTACCTTTACTTACTTACTTACTTACCTACCTACCTTTACTTACTTACTTACCTACCTTTACTTACTTACCTACCTTTACTTACTTACTTACTTACCTTTACTTACTTACTTACCTTTATTTACTTACCTACTTACTTACCTACCTTTACTTACTTACTTACCTTTACTTACTTACTTACTTACCTACCTACCTTTACTTACTTACTTACCTACCTTTACTTACTTACCTACCTTTACTTACTTACTTACTTACCTTTACTTACTTACTTACCTTTATTTACTTACCTACTTACTTACCTACCTTTACTTACTTACTTACCTTTACTTACTTACTTACTTACCTACCTACCTTTACTTACTTACTTACTTATTTACTTACCTTTACTTACTTCCTTACCTACCTTTACTTACATACCTACCTTTACTTACTTACCTTTGCTCCAGGAGAACTGTTGAAGCGGGTGTGGGGGGGCTAATATGACCCCCCCCCCCCCCCCCGGACGCCGTCCACAGCCACCTAACGACTCGCGGTTCTCCCCCACATGCTAATGCTTCATTTGTTATCGGCGTGAACCCGCGTCGCCGGCGTCACGCACCCTTATCTGTATTTATCTTGTCAATTATTGATTGCTTTTTCCCGCCGCACGTCATTATTAATTTGAGGTGCTGTGTCAAGCTCACTGTTAATCATATTTAAACAGATATGGGGTGGGGGGAGGGGGGGGGGGGGGGAGATAAAAATCAATTTTCCATTATCCTTGAGTTTTATTTTTTTTTTTGTTTTTTTTTTCTTCCTTCAAAATCCATCCGGTACTGCGGCGGGGACTTGAGAGATCGGCTATGCGTGGCTGAGCAGATCCAGAGCCGTGCCGAGTAAATAATCATCCCTTGTGAGTTTGAGAGGAAAGCCATAAAAAGATGAGTGGCAGCTTCAGGTTTTTATGGAGATAAGACGACGCATAGGACAACAGCATTGTGGAAGTTAATAAAAAAAACATTTTTTTTTTTCCAAAACAGTTACTTTACTATTTTTTTTTTTTTTTTGCAAAATATATTTAAGATAATCGTATTTGAACAGGTAGACAACTAGAACACAGAAGTCAATCACTGTTTATTATTGATTTGGGGATTTTATAGCAGTTAGCAATGAAACACTTGGAGCCGTTGAGGTATAAGTTATTTTTAAACTGATGGAAATATTGAACATGCCAGTAACTAGTCGCTTCCCTGTCATGTTGGTAATAACATCCCTCGGGTTTGTCTAAAAAAAACAACTTATAAATACCAACATGAAAACTAAACTTGAACAGTTCTGGATGGAAATCGACACGCCGTCTCAGTATGCAAATGATATGCAAATGAGGCGCTAGTTGCCCCTCTCCTTAGGCTCCTCCCTTCCGAGCCGGAAGAGACAAAAAGCTATTGTTGAAAAAAATATTGATAACGTATGTGGCGGGGTTCTCATTTAGTCCAAATAATACTAATAATAATAATAACCACCGCGATCCATATGGCAAGTCGACTGTGTATTTATTTTCCTCAACAATGGTGCTGGTGCTCAGCATGTATAGTGGCGAAAAAAAAAATAGATATTTCCAGCAAGAGAAAAAAATATATTTACAGCAAAAAGCAACGAGTAAAACGTCACATATTAAACTGCAGATATGGACAAATGTCAAAGTCTTTCCTTCTTTTGATCCTTTTGTAACTGCAAGAATTTGCCAGTCTATTCTGAAATATACATATTAAAGGAAATTAGATATTATATTTGCAAAAAAACAACAACACAATATCTGTATCTGGATATCGTATTTTTATTCAGGATTAAAACAATTTGTCATCATCTGGAAATTCTTTTGAGTTTACGTGTCTAAAGTATCACTTCACATAAGTTGGACTTGTTGTTTTATTGTGAAAGGTGTTGTGTTATGTGACCTCCACAGATGCATTAATTGATTCTGACCCAGGGCGGTTTTCAATGTCATTTTTGGCAATCTGGTGTTTTTAGATCAGCCTCTGTCAGTTTTCAGATTTATACTTTAAAAAAAAATATTAAAAAAATCACATGGCGGGCCGGATTAGACCCTGTGGCGGGCCGGTTCTGGCCCCCAGGCCGCATGTTTGACACCCCTGTTTTAAAGGGTTAACCCCTCCCCCGGGTATGGGATGACTTCCTTTAACCAATCAAATCCATGAAAATAAATATTCACCTCCTTTCTTTAGAAGGATACTAAATTTTTCTACTAAAGCAAACAAAAACATTTTGCACAGAAAAACAGCAAATAATTCCATTCCGAAAAAAAAAAAAAAAAAAATTCAAAAGTGCCTCGTGATCACGTGACCAGACCTCCGCGCTCGTGAGCTACATAGTCACGGAGTTAGCTCCGCCCCTTCTTGGCTCTCCACTGCTCTGAGGCGTCATGTCACGGTAAGCGTTTCTGTGTGTACGTGTGTATGTGTGAATGTGTGGATGTGTGAATGTTTGCGCAGGTAAACCACAGCAGCCAGGTGTGCCCCCCCCTGTCTGGCTATGCTAACAGCTGGGTGAGAGGGCGATGAGCTAATTGAATGATTTGATGTGAGCGAGGAAAGGTGTGTGACGTCAATGTTTGTGTCTTGCCTGCGTGCCGCAGGGTGCGTGTGAGCGTGCGCATGCGCGTGTGTGAATGTGTGCCGCTGCCCCGTTACTGATGGTGTTGCTCCGTCACAAGGTGATAAAAATGTTTAAAACAAATTTTAACAATGACAACCTGGGTTCCTACGAATCCACGTCGGTGGAAATGGGGGCGGAAAAAAAAGAAACTTTTTTGAAAACATCACCTTTTGAAAACTCGGCCGACTGTCTGTGTCACTGTTAATATTTATAACTATATTTTCTCTATACTGAAGTGATGAAACTGCATTGATTTCAGCATTTCTGCCATTGGGGGGGGGGGTGTCTTTTTGAAAACACGACCTTTTGAAAACACTCCGACGGCCGACGTTGTACTCCCACTGTTTATAGTTATAACTATATTTTCTCTGTACTGAAGTGATGAAACTGCATTGATTTCAGCATTTCTGCCATTTCCATGTAAACCGACATAGTTTTCAAATTGTTGCAGTGTGAACGCAAAGTATTTCCAAGCCACAAAAAAAAAGTGTTTTCTTGAAACATCATTTTATTAAAAAAAAAAAACAAAACGCGTAACTCTCATTACATACTATATCTCCCGCTAAAGCAGCGTGTGAACCGGTCGCCTGCCTTCCGGTAGAGAAACCCCCCCACCCCCCCCCCCCCAAAAAAAACCCTGCTCTGCTTCTCCAAGAAAAGCAAGAGACGGAAAGACAAGAAGCCCACGAGGAGCTATTACCCAGCAGAAGGTAATGGCGCGAGGCGCTGCGGGATACAAATAGCCGAGGAAGGGCACTTCAGCCAGATAATGGGGTTGAAGGATCCCGGCGTTGGCGAGATTCATGTACAGACAAGGCTCCTTTGATGCGGTGACATTGGCGAGCCCATAAAAGGCGCCGCGTAAAATACAGAGGCGTCCCCCCCCCCCCTTACTGCCCCCCCCCCCCCCGAGCTAATAGGATCCGCGGCTTTTTGGGAGGCAGATTTAGCATAGCCTGACACGAGAGACGCGGAAACGCTAATTGGACACACTTACCTGGGTTCAATACGTGAACACACACAGATCCATCAGAAGGGGGGTCGGGGGGGGGGGGGGTTGTTTTGCATGTTAGTGGGCTTAAAGGAAAGGCCTCGCAGAGGTCGCCTGCGTTTTTATTTGAAGTCCTTCTGAACATAATGGCGACGGCAAGAGGTCGTCTTGTTTAATCGCAACCGACCTCGAAGTAACTTGAAACAAAGAAAGATAAAAAAAAAACTGACGGAAGGAAGACAGACGAACTTGTGAGACGGAAAATGTGAGCAAACGACTCATTTTGTCGCCTTTTTTGAATTAATTTGAGTCCAAAACAAAGAATAAACTGAAGCGGCTGGCAAATTAAATGATCAGAAGGAAATTGAATAAACGTGAAAGTTTGTCGGAGACGACGAGACGAGCCCTTCAGTGTCGATTCAACATTTTGATGTTTTTTTTTTTTCTTCTCGGCCAGCAGCCTGTGTGTTGCTTCATTTTATTATCACTTTGTCCCTCAGAACGTTCTGAAATTTCAATTTAAAAACGTTTATTGAATTCATAAATCAGCACACAATTTATCAGATTCTAACATTTAATTTCATTATGCACGTTGTCACGGCTTTTTTTTGGCTGGTTGACATTTACTTTACTTTAGAAAGCCGATATAATAGTTCGACTATACTTACATTATTCCATTAGTTCATTATCAGATTTTGTTAATTAATTAATTAATTTCATGAACCACAGTCTTTATTTTCTGACCCTCACACAGAATCTCTGTTTTTCTTTTTTACATTTTAAATTAATAGAATGTTTGGAATCCTGCTGACTAATTGTCACTACTTGCTGTTTTATTAATGTTTACAAGGGAGAATGAAATGTCAATTTTATGTCAGGAACTCTGTTATTATTAATTCAACTATTAATTCAAATTCTAAATTAAATGTTTAGCATATCTTTAATTTTTTTTTATTACAATAAAAAAAAAAATACAATACAGTCATTCCTATGTGCTTTTACAGAGAAAATAGAAAAGCCCAACATACCCACATGAGCAAGCAGGTTTATTTGCGACTGTGAAAAGGAAAAACTCCATCAGATTCGAATGTTTCCACATATTTTTTATATAAAAAAAAAAAAAAAGAAATCATTCTTAAACCTCTTGTACAAAAGCTGAACGTGGGATTTATTCCCGGAGCTTTGATTTCTCCTCCCGTCTGCATCCAGCCACACACTATTTAGCGACGCTATCGGGGTGAAAACAACAACAACAACAACAACATAAAAAAACAGTTTCGATGGACTAATCTTTGGCCCGCTGCCAGCGGTGTCCTCTTCCCCCAAATGAGCACGAATTCCCCGGGACCTGCGTCTCCTCCTGGGGCTCCGATCAATATGGCTCCGATAAGCCAGGACACCTTCCAGGAGCTGCGGGGCTTTTTGTTTGGGGGGGGGGGTGGAGGGGGGGGGGGGGGGGGGATATCATGATTTGGGCTTTAATTACTTGGCACATTGCTGTTAACTGCTATGCATGCTTAAGAGTGTGTCTGGGTGCCGCAATGTGTGTGAGTCTGCGAGCCAATTGTCGCACATTGTGAGGCTCAAAGGAAGTTTTCCTGCAAAATAATTTGGCTTCTTAAGTGAGTCAAAGAGGCAATTTTAATTTGCCTCTTTGACTCACTTTCATGTGGTAAACTTCCACTTCTGCTGGGATTCACACCACAACGGTGATCGGAGCCACTGAAAATGCTCCGAATCCCATCTCCATGGAAACGGAGGGAAATGCAACTTTAATTTTATTACTATTATTGTTTTCGTCGTCGTCGTCTTAATTGTTATTCCTACTTTTAATAATACAATCAACTATAAAACGCAACTATAAATCAAGTCCCGGTAGAAAATGGACTGGAATACAATTTGACGCGTATGCAGTGAGATTATATTCCTTTATTTTGTGTATTTTATATACGTACGTGTATGTGTCTGTTTTTGAACATACTGTCATACAAAATACATTTCAACAGAACAGAATAAACACACTTCAGTCATATTTTGATCATGTTTAGCATGTAGCCTCGCTACTGTGTTGGGCCCTGAAGCCCGTTAGCATGTAGCCTCGCTACCGTGTTGAGCCCCGAAGCCCGTTAGCATGTAGCCTCGCTACTGTGTTGGGCCCCGAAGCCCGTTAGCATGTAGCCTCGCTGCCGTGTTGAGCCCCGAAGCCCATTAGCTTGTAGCCTTGCTACTGTGTTGAGCCCCGAAGCCCGTTAGCATGTAGCCTCGCTACTGTGTTGGGCCCCGAAGCCCGTTAGCATGTAGCATGTAGCATGGATCGGCGTCACGTGATTCGCCTGAATGCATCGCCCAGGGGCTGTCGAGCAACTTACAGCCCTGGCACCGAAACAGGCGCTGCATGATGACATCATCAACCTGCGATATCCCGAAAAGCCAGTATTGTCGAAATTTTATACTAATGCTAAATTAATTATTTATTTCGCCCACTTCAATGGGAATGTGAAGAGGAGCTGGTGGGGGTTTGTCCAGGAGCAGCGTTTTAGGAAATTAGGAATTTCGCAGTGTTTTTTTTTTTCAAAAAGTTGCTCGAATAGTGGCTCCGAGCACCGTTTGTGTAAACAAACGCCGAAAACGCAACAAAGGTGAATCGTCTCTCGCCTCTTGAATCGCAACCACGATATACACGAGTTTCCACGCTAATACTACTCGCCCTTTGGCGTATGTGAACTAAACAATCTCATTCTGAAAAAAAAAGGGGGGGATTTCCGAATGGAGACCTGCTTCGCCCCCCCCCGGTGAACCCCGGCAACGTGTGATCCTCCCCCGGCAGACGAGTATTTAATTTGTTATCTCGGCAAGCGAGCGGCGGGCCTCCGGCTGCTGTGCCGGAATTGGGAAATAAATGACACCGAGGGGAGCGAGGCCGTCGCTCCGCCAGCCCGCGGGGCTCCTCGCGTAAATAGCTTTTAACATGGGGGATCAATAATGTTAAGTTGTGATTAAAGACATTACCGCATTCAGAATGAGCGTGTTTACGGACGTCCGAGAGGAGGGCACTTCTGCTCTCCTGGCCTTTAATAAAGGAGGGCGTGCAGATTCGCCGGCTTAAATTAAACCTCTGCGCACAATGATTCACTCTACGTTTGCACGAGGAGGGCTACATTTTTTGAATTAATGGCCTAATTTCATTGGCTCGCAGGTTAAAAAGTGTCTGCTTTAACCTTTTCCGCTCTCTCAACTGTTGCGTTTCATCCTCGCGGCCTAATTGCCTCCCCGCGGCCCCCATTTGACTAAAACACATATCCAAGATGAATAGAAGCCGGGAACGGCCATTAAACAACGTGGGAATTCTCTTTATTATTCTAAAAACATTGAGACGTGGTCGTGAGCTTAGAAACCAGTCAAAATGTTTTGTCAATGCAGCGATTTCAGGTTTTGTGTACCGGCTCTCATTCTCCTCGACCAATCAGCTTCGTCCTTTCTGCTATTGGCTCTTCTTGATGAACTGAAACCACCACGTTTTGCCCCCATCTGTCTGTTAAGAGGCTCAATTTCAGAGCCCAGGTGTACCTCAAGGTTCAATCCTGGGGCCACTACATTTTACCAATACTGATGATTTGACCCCCTAAACCTACTCAAAACCTCACCAAATTTGTCAGGCTTGTCAAAACCGGCGAAACATTTTATATTATGCAAAAAATGAACCCCCAGAGTGCAAAATTTGCTCTCTATCGCCACCTAGGTGCACTAAAACGGCCACCGCGGCCCGTAGCAATGTCGTAGGGAGATAAAAAAAAATACTCACTTTTATTTTTGTTGTTTTGATGATGGATACATGTATACTTGATCGATCAGTCTCAAAACATGCTAATTATCTTAAATAAAGGAAAGGAGGAAAAAAAACCATCCAGGTTGCATTCTTGGCTATTTTAGCCTCTTTAGCTATTCAGATGTTTATTGGCTGTACGTTTCCCAGTGGTGAGAGCAGTTTGATCTGTACTGGCAATTTTATTATTATTTTTTCATTTGATTTCCCATCTTCTCAGTTTTGTTTTGTTTTTTCCACATCCTTTTTTTCTATTTTTTCTCTTTTGTTTTTCTGGTTTTCCTTTTCCTCGAAGCTGCAACTGCCTGAGCTGTTTCACCTTATTTAGGTGTTTCTATTCTGGAGATTAGACCATTTTGTTTTGGGACAAATCGGTGGAGAACGCAAATAAAATGAGGAGCTGAAGAGCCACAGGTTGCAGATCACCTATAATTCTGTTGCTTTCTATTGGCGTTGTGCTACAAGACCCCGGGAAGAAAACTATTTGGAAATATCTCATTTAGCCCGCGAGATGATCAGACTCTCAACCTCAGTTTGCTTTATTCATTCATTCACCAATGACGGCTGGCACAAGTAATGCAACTGGTATTTTATTTTGGTAAGAGAGAAATACCACTCAACAGCCTTTGCCTTGATCAATCCCGGGAAACGAAAGATGTAAAACGTCAGGAGCGTGTCCATAGTGAACGTTCGAGGCCGGCCAAGGCTTCATCCTTCATCGGTCTCTTTCGGTTCTGCCGCATAAATTCCCATCCTCTTCTCCCCTCCTCACTTTGTTAAACACTTGGGTTTTATATTATTGACCCCATATTTTCTGTCGTTTGCAACCTGAGATAAAAAAAAAGTCACTTATCTGGTTATGTGATCACGAATCGCTGCGTCTCGGCAAACAAAAAAACTCCCCCCAAAGGTATCTTCCTCCTGTTACTCTCTTCAAGAAGCCTTTATTAGGACGTTTTCGTATTTCTCTCTGTGATTCTCTGTGAGTTTTTTTTGTTTTTTTGTTTGACTTGGCTGCGTGTGCACGCGCGCTAATGTTTTATTCATGCCGTTTACCCGTTTCGCGCAGACGGACTCTTACTTATCGCATCACGCAGGTTTGTTTTTCCACCGGAGCCGCTCGCGCTTTGTTTTTACCAATAGACCCTGAGTGGAGCATGTCTCCGCTCTTTCAAATCTCAAACCAAATTTGTTTTACAAGGCTAATCCATTTCTGACGGCTCTGCTCATTCTTCCAGCATAATGGGACTCACGGAGTCCCTCTCTTTTCTGTGTGTGTGTGTGTGTGTGTGAGAGCTTTTACTCCGCAGCCTTTAGCCAAATCCATTTGACTTCACACACAAGTTCATTTATGAAATCTTTAATAGCCCCCCCCCACTTTTATTATGTATGCTTATAAAGATCATAACAGAGATGTAAATTAATGAAACTCCGCTTTCTTACAAAGACCCATGAATCTCCATAACTTTGCTTTTTTCAAAAGGGGAAAAGCTGCTCCAATCGAGCCTGATGTTTTATTCACGTGAAAATGTTCATGCGGTTTAATTAAACTAAATGTGATTTATCTCACTTGCCCAATCTTTCAACACACTCATTATAAAGATACAGTGGCGGGTTTTTGTGGCGCAGTAGCAGAATTATTGGTAAAACTAATTACAGAAATTGTATTTGGTGGCGGAGATGGGGGGGGGGGGAAAGGGGGCATCTAAAAAAAAAGCAAGAAGGCGACACAAGGATGCTTCCTGCAGGTGATAGTTTGCTAACTGATCAAATTTAATCTTTCGAAGACGGAAATAGGTCCAATATCGCGGAAAGGGAAGTGGTGTGAAGTGTTTTTATTTATTTATTTATTTTTCAAGGGGAGAGTCGGTGTGCTGATAAGTGGCAGATAGAGGTTTTACACTTGGCCGGAGCATATCGGTAATAGCTCCAGGAGCAGCATGTGTATTGACTCCAGTTGGGGGAGACGGGAGAAGAGTGGGAGGGAAGAAGAAGAAGGAGAAGAAGAAGGAGATGGAGGAGGAGGAGGAGGAGAAACGTTTGTGGGGCTTCGGCTTGAAGAGGGTGACGCCCAGCTCCGGAAGAGTGCAGGTCTGCAGGGACGAGTATCAGCCATGGAACAGATGTCCCAGTCACAGAGGCTGAGGGTGCAATCACTCTTTCCATTTCCTCTGCTGGGGGGGTGGAGGAAACGTACACAATTTTATGCAAGTTTTCCAAGTTGTGGTGCAAAGTGTAAAGTGCAAAGTTGTCGACACAAGCCAATTAGTCACCGGCAACCTTTATCGCAACTCTCTTTTGCAATATAAAGTCTTTCTTTGGGCATCTTCAAGGCCTAGTGAAATGTAAAACACTACTTTGCAAAAAAACGATAGTTGGGCTACTACTTCTAAGGTTCCTCCGACTCTGCCCCACCACTGTTGTTGCATAACAAAGTTATTTGAATTTTGAATCTCCAGCCGAGGAAGTCGGGGGAATCCTTCTTCGTGAGCGTGACATCACGAGTTGTGCAGATCTCGATCTGTTTTGTTTACATTGGCTTGTTTCCCTCTTAAATATCCAAGTTTTAACAGTGTTCTGAAGTTATAGTCGGCGTTTTATGAGCCTTGACGAAAGATTGAGCCTGGAAGAGACCGAGAGAGGAGAAAAGTGGTGGGAGCCGCTAGCTCGGGCGGCTAGTAGACGATCAAGTAATACCTGGACTCATCTTCGGTGATTCCGCGCAGTCAGAAAAGTGCTTTGGCATGTTGGATCCAGGAAGTCGGTCGTTCTGTCAAAAGTCAGGAGCCTCAAAGCCTCAAAGGTGAAAACTGGCGGCTGCTGAGGCGAGGAGATGAGGACGAATGGAGGACGAAGCGTCTTCTGCTTCCTCAAACATGTTCCAGACGGGGTCACCAATGGCAGAACGACCCTTCTGTGTCTTCTTCATCAATCACTGGGTTTGAAATGACGATGATGATGAAATATCGTTAAATTCAGCCTCTTCGTGGTCAAAACTCTGATCCTCCATAATGTAAACACAACTTGGGCGTGTGCACAACTCGTGATGTCACTCTGTTATTGTCAGAAGCTCCAGAAGTCAGAAGCTGTTGTCGTATCAAAAAAAAGTCATCTGTGTGTATTTATTTATTTATGGGTATATATTTTACCAGCTTTACCGCAAAAAACCACTCGCCCGAGTTGAAATAAAATCTTCAGGAATGATTTATCGTCATCCCAGGAACAATTAATTAGATTTTGGGACGTTAACGGCTAAATAAATCCTCCAAAACTGCGGGAAAAAATGTCCCACGGATTATTGTTCCATTCCATCGACAAACACAACTTTTTACAGGTGTTTGGTGTCGCAGAGTTCGTAACCCAGTGAGAGATTCTGTGGCTTGTGTCTTTAAACAGGATTCTTTATCGTACGTCTTTAGTTGTGAGGATTTTAAACTGTGTCAAACTTGAAAAGAAACACAAGTTTATTTCTCAGGTAACGTTCAGACAAACGACGTGAAGATGAGAGTTTCAAAACGTCTCGTCGTCTGAGATTTATAGCGGAGAAAAGTTTAAAAACTAGATGGTATGCAGTTAAAAACGTCATTTGTTGCTCCGGATAAAAGCACGTGTGAAATGAAACAGTCGGATTTTATCCCCCAAAGCAACAAACGAGTAATTGCTTGGCAAAAGAACCACCGACACAACAAGAGATTGCCAATTGTTTAAAAAAAAAAAAAAAAAGTCTGTAAACTGATATTTACCTTAACAATTTCTTCTGAAGCATTTATTAAAAAAAAAAAAAAAAGTCAGTCTACCATCTGAGAGCAGTGTGTCTCTGGTTCACATGATCAGAATGCTAAACCGGAGCTGGACGAGACAAAATAAAGCCAATTATCTTTGTTGTCTCCAAACCTTCCTGCCTTCCATTCATTTCTTCCAGTAATCCCTCTTCTAAGTTTTCTTTTCTTTTCTCACAAGCTTTGAAATGCATAAATTAGTTGATTAAAACTTCTTTTTTTTTCTTCGCCCTCCCGCCCCCTTTCCTCCAACCTGCAAACATCCCAGTCAGCACTTCATCTCGGGGGCCTTAAGCGCAGCGTCCAGAAGTGCAGCCATTTGCACTTTTTTTTTTTTTTTTTTTTTCATAAGCTTTATCCCCACCTAGTTATTCCAAGATCTGCTGCTAAATTTGTCCCTCATTCCGTCTCCCTAAGCTTAAGCCGTCAGCCCAGTAATGCAGCTTCAAGAGCACATTTATTTATTTTTATACGCGTCTGCCTTTTTTTTTTTTCTCGCCTTTTTTGGTGCGAGGCCCTCGTGCTGCCGGGGCGCAGCGTGGCAGGAGATCCTGCGTCGGGTTAAGTCTTGACGGTTTAGCTTATCTAGTGGGGGGGGGGGGCGTTTGACGCAACGGCGAGGTCGTTTGGGATGAGGTGAAAACGCAACCGCCAAGTTTCCTATGCGGGACGTAAATCTTTCCTTTTTTTTATTGGCTGGAATAAAGAAAAATAAAAATACACTCGTATTAAAATGTAAACGTTATTCTTCACGACGGCAGGAGTTCTACTTCCTTTTATTTTGCACGATTTCAATAGTTCACGTGGAGTTGAAATGCTGAAAACTGTCTCGCCCCCCACGACAATCTGCGAGAAAATAGCCGATAAACAGCGGTATTTTCGCTGCTAGACGGAGCTTCTGACAATAATAGAGTGATGTCACTGGTTGTGCACACCCCCAAGTTGTGTTTACATTATGGAGGATCAGAGTTTTGACGACGAAGAGGCTGAATTTAACCATATTTCATCATCATGGTCATTTCAAACCCAGTGATTGATGAAGTAGACACAGAATGTGTCGTTCTGCCATCGGTGACCCCGTCTGGAACATGTTTGAGGAAGCAGAAGACGCTTCGTCCTCCATTCGTCCTCGTCTCCTCGCCTCAGCAGCCGCCAGTTTTCACCGCAGCTTTGAGGCGTCCTGACTTTTGGCAGAACGACCGGCTTCCTTGATCACGTCAAAGCGCTTTTCCGACTGCGTGGAATCACCAAAGATGAGTCCAGGTATTACTTGATCGTCGACTAGCCGCACGAGCTAACGGCTAGCCGCTCCCGCCGCCTGTGCTCCTTTTCTCCTCTCTCGGTCTCTTCCAGGCTCAATCTTTCGTCAAGGCTCATAAAACGCCGACTATAACTTCAGAACACTGTTAAAACTTTGATATTTAAGAGGGAAACAAGCCAATATAAACACAACAGATGGAGATCTGCACAACTCGTGACGTCACGCTCACGAAGAAGGATTCCACCGACTTCCTCGGCTGGAGATTCAAAATTCAAATAACTTTGTTATGCGACAACAGTGGTGGGGCAGAGTCGGAGGAACCTTTGTAGTAGTCGCCCAACTATCGTTTTTTTTTCAAAGTAGTGTTTTACATTTCACTAGGCCTTCAATCTTCGCTCTCAAAGTTTTTATCCTCCCGTAAACCCGCCGAGGTGGAGCTACTCCGTCATGCTAAAAAAGACCGAGGGAGGGGCAGGGGGGTGGAAGGTGATATATATGTGTGTGTGTGGCTTTAGGCTGTGAGGTTGAGCACCAGACTCGACCAGAGCGCCCCGCAGTCAGCGGAGGGAAGGGATGTCACGGCGCTGTCAGCCGCCATCACGTCACTCCGGCCCGGCGGCGAGGCGAAGGTCTCCGGCCAGATCAGTTCATATAAAAGACCTCAGTCAGACCCGGCCGGCGCGGCCCGACACAATGAGGGCTGAACACGCGTGACGTTTTCACCAGAGATTAGGATGTGGAGCGCGTGTCGGAAAAGACGCCACACTCAAAAAAAAAAAAAAAAAAAAAAAAAAGAGCAGCTGCCAGAGGTTTTTGACGGTGGAGAACGACGTCATTACCCTTCATGGTTTTCCTTCATTTCCTGGATTCAGACCGAAGTTCTTCAGCTCCGGTCTGATGAAGGTTGTATTCATCTGCTTGTATTCATTTATTTATTTATCAGTTCGCGTGAATGTATTTTACCAGCTTTCCGCAGAAACTACTCTCGCTCGAGTTGCAGGAAATCTGAAGGAATGATTTGTCGTCATCCAAGGACCAATTACTAATCCGTTTCCAAATAAATCCCCCCAAAAAACGGTAAAAAGAAAATGTCCTATTCAAAGCGGATGAGAGGCACCATATGGAGATCAAAGGAGATTGGCAACTGTAGCCATGGAGACGCTCCCTGCTCAGTGTATTCACACAGTGATGTCGCAACCTGAGCTAACGGCTATCATGCTAGCAATGCTTGTTCTGTTACGTAAATGTGGTTTTGGTAAAGGTCTGCGCTCTACCGAGTGTAGCTCTAGTTTTTAATGGCTTCCACATGTCAACCTAAGATTTGATTTAGCCTTTGTAGTGATTTAAAAAAAAATCTGATTTCAACCGATTCAGCTTGTGTGGTTGTTTGGGGCATTTCAACTTCTGGCCATTTTTTTCTTTTAATTCATGTTCGCCAATTAAACGGGCTTACTTTTGCTCCATTCTTGAAACATTTTAGCATAAAATTTTTCTTTGAGCAGTTTGTAGCCTTTTTAAAAAAAAGCAATTTTAGCCTTTTTAACTATTTGTCAAGAGAGTCTTTTTTTGAAAACAAGGCAGGTGTACAAATAAAACAAACAATTTGAAACAGGATAAAAATTGAGCCAATATGAAGGAAGTGAAGAGCCGCAGGTTGCAGACCCCTGTTGGAGACGTTTTCCTGTATTGCTTCAGAAAACTAGAAGCCTAAAAGGAAAAGACAAACTATTACATTGCTTAGAAACAAAGGTGACCTTTAGTTTGTTCGGAATTGTTTCCTTTCATTTTACATTAAACGTCGCAATTAAAATGTTTACTCGCGCCGCGTTTTCCCTTTTTCATGTCACGGCGCTCTGCTTTGCTTTCGTTTTTTGTTTCCTCTTTGTCTTCGGCACAAAAAAAGCCTGTAATTAAAGATGCGTGGATACGGCGATCATCAACACGGAGTAGCCTCTGAGCGACGACGGGTCTTCTTGAGTGTCTTGCTCTCGCATGACGCGAATCAATCGGGATCACAAAACGGAGCCGGCGGGCCGGGAAACAATGAGTCCAATCGAGCCCGAGCTGCGATTGCGATTTCGCCGCCGAAAGCAGCGTGACGCGAAGCTCCGCCGCGTTTTGGGACCGAAAGGAAGCTGATCAGGCTTCTTTTCTTAACGGCCCAGGAATCAGCCGGTTGTGTCGCTGATGATGCTGGAAGTGCCACTCAGTGGGATAACTTTCAAGTGATTGATGGGGGAGGGGAGGGTGGGGGGAGGGGAGCAATGAGATTTTTGTTTATTCAGGAGGCAGGTGCAGATAACGGGGCCATTAATGATTGGAAGTTGATTACAAGTCGCTTGTGCCGCGCGCGCAGCGGGACGCTTCACGGTCTTAATCAAGAGGGGGAAAGAAAAAAAAAAAAAAAAAGTTAATGGGCGCGTTTTTTTTCTCCCGCGTTGTTTCGGCGCCGCTTTGTTTTGGCGGGGCGTCGCTTTCACGGCAAAAGACCTGGAGGTTATTTTCTGTAAATTGACGCTAAATATTGAAACGCAGTTATACGAGGCCGCGATGTAAACGCCACAAAACGTTTCAGCCGTCCAAATTTTTAATACTTGAAAGGAAAGTCATTAATTGGGATTTTAATTGATGGATTCATGCGACGTTTGACGACAATGAAGCCATTCGTTCACTCAAAGCATGTCATTATTGGACGTTTGGTGTGGTTGAGCGTTTTATCACCGTGGTGTTTGTGGCTCACTTGGCAGGACTGTTGCCGGTTCGATTCCCCATCTCCAAGAGTCTTTGAGCAAGTGTCTGAACCCCAAACTTCTCCTTGCATGGCCGCCACAGGGTCCCTGACCTTTGACCCCCCCCCCCCCCCCCCCCCCCCCCCAATCAGCTCCCGGGACTCCCCTGATGCGTTGTCCCACCAGAATCTAGAAGTAGGAAAAACAGGAATTTCTGCAAGCGAATTAATAAAGTATGATTATTGTATTGTATTGTATTCTATTCTATTCTATGCCAGCAAACTAGCATGAGTAAGTAAGTAAAATTTATTTATAAAGCACTTTTCACAGATAAAATCACAAAGTGCTGTACAGGAGAAAAGGTAAAAACAACAATATAAAATGTATATGTGTAAAATTAAAGTGATGCGAGTGAAAATGTGAGCCTCAGAGCCACGCTGTCGGGGTGAGTTTGTAAAAACACCCATGATGCAACAGCGATAGAAGTTTGTTTTTTTTGTTTTTTGCACCAGAAGGTTTCATTAAAATTGGCTTTATGTTAATATTGTAGTCATTTTTAGTAGGAATTGTTTGTTTTTTGTGCAAATATACACATGAACACTGAATAATTATTGTATATGTGCATTTACTCCTGTGCTTAAATGCATATATATACATATATTAATCTAATTATCTACTTATATATACATATATTCTGTCGTGTGCCACTATCCTAACTATCTCTAACTAATTATACGACGTTGAGCTGCTGTGATGACCCAGTTTTTCCATGTGGGATTAAGAAGGTTTAAATTTAAAGGTTATTTATGGGACTATTTTACCAGTCTGGTCCACTCGAGATGAAATTGAGCTCAACTAACTACATAGTATATAATAGTTATACAGTCTATGTTTTCTATAAACTTACACCTTTTGTTCTAAAGCCAAAGATTTCCATTTTTTTAAAGTGCTACTTACTATTTGATATGTTTTTTTTTTTTTTTTAAATCTACATTTAAGCCAGGATTAAGTTCCCCTTTGAGTTGTCTGAGATTAAAAAGCATGGTGGCCATTATTATTATTATTATAATTATTTTTTTTTTTGCCTCCACTGTTCAGTGTCGGAATCGGCGGAACGCAGCGTGGCAGCAGAGTTCATGCCGGCGAGATTGGCTGCTGTCGCTAATGAGCGCTCCTCTCCGGCGCTCAGACTGTCGGCGCCCGGCGCTCCGAGGGTTTCGGCGCAATCATTCTCCGACAATATGAAATAATGAAGTATGAAGGGTAATTGTTAAACAAGTGGCCTCCCGGGAATCCTTACAAGATTGTACCTGACGTGTGTGATGTGTACCAGGCGTCGCGTCAGCCTGGATACACACACACACACACACACACACACACACACACACACACGCACACACTAAACCCCATTAATGCAAACTCAAAGCCCAAGTGACATCTCCAACAGCGTAATGAGAAATTTAGCAGGAATCCGAGGCTGATTATCAACTGCAAATTTGCAGTAATGCCAGTAATCAGAGGAGATGGTACAGTGGAGAGAGAAGAAGAAATGACGGGAAGCCAACAGTGAGTCTAATTACAGCGTACCTGCAGCACCGGCGGCCATCTTTTCCTTTTTACGACAAGTGCTTGCCGAGGCCGCGGACCAAATCCCGCTTTCCTCTCCTGACTGGATGAATAAACATCTAAAACATGCTTTTTTTTTTTTATTAAAAAAACAACCTTAAATGCTCGGAGCCTCGTCGACGCCCACCGCCGCCCCAATGTCGCACGTTAAACTGAAAATGATAATCGCCCGGTGATATTCCTGTCTGCTCAGGGTGTCAGAGGGGGTTAATCACAAAATTAACTTATCATCTTCCCGGATGAAGTAATTAAGCAGCGGCGGGGACGAACTCTTCACGTAATTGAGGGTGAATAATGAGGAAGTGGCTCGTCTGTCTGGTAGACGGGCGGAGGAAAAGATCACAGTTTGGCTAATTAGGCGACGGGACACTTAATGGAAACCTGTAGGAGAAATGTTGTTGTGCCACTTCTGGCACAGTTCCATCGCCGTGATGTAAGAGAGGACGGCGGCGGTAATGAGAGGACGGGCCGACGACTTCTAACAAACTGCCTTGCGTGCGACTGAACCAGGCCAGCGGAGCTTCACGTGATTTATTCATCGCACAGAAATAGAGCGGGAGACACCGGCAGCCGCTCGGCAGCGGTGGCGTATTTACATGCGGTGTTTGAGTTGCGGAGGAGCTGGAGGACAAATGTCGCACGTATTCGTCTCGTTGGAGGAGAAACAGAAGGTTGTTTTTTTATTTTTTTTATTTTAACGACTGAAGAGAGAAATGAAAGTTTTTTTTTTTTGGTGACAACAAGAACAACATGGTATTAGCATTAGATTGATTAAATTCATGCATGATGATTTTCAAAAAAGGTCAAAAAAGGAACAAAGATTGTTTCTTCTCAAAAAGTCAGCGCAGCTTTTCTATGCAAATGTAAATTTGTCCGTGCCAGTTCCTGTGTTTTTACAGATTTTAGGTACTTTTGATTGTGCGCACGGAAACATTATATTGCAATAAGCTTTATTTTATGGTCGGAAGGGGTATTTTATTTTATTTTATTGTATTTATTGTATTTATTTATTTATTTATTTATTTATTGTGGTTTTATTTATTTATTAATATTGTTTATTATTATTTTTTAAATATTTTAAAATAAAAAAATAAAAAAATTAAATATTTTTCCTTTTTTTTTTTCTTTAAAAAAACCATTTTTAAATACAGTACAATCATTCCTATGTGTTTTACAGAGAAAATAGAAAAGCCCAACATATTCACATGAGCAAGCAGGGGGGTGTTTTATTTTGAAGGACCAGATACTTTCTGTGTCAGTTGTCTTGTCATTTAAAATCAATGCTACAATACAACAGAGGACATATTTCTCAGATTACAGTTAATATTGTGCGGAAACTCCAGTTATCTCGTCACTCGCTGCGTTTTTAACGATCCCTCTTCCTTCAGATTGAATTCTTTGTGGTTCTCGGATCAGATTGTCCCGCCTACATTGAACACTGAACGTTCTGCCGGTTTAAAACCCGATAGATTTCCGTGGATCAATCCCATAATGCTTTGCGCTGTGTACCGCGGTGCCCCCCTTCACAGATTGCGCCCTGGGTGGCTGCCCACATTGCTCATGGCAAAATCCGCCAAATTCTCCTGATTCGCCACATTCGTGACAGTTTCGCGAGAGAAAGTGACGTGCAACAATATCGGTGACCGTGAGTAACGACTCGCGATGATCCACCACCGTTTGTTGCTATTATTTGTAACACGAAATGTGTACGGTGAAATGTGAAAACGCACCTCGAGTCTTTTACAGGGACGGCGATCGGATCCAAAACTGGGCTACGACCACCCACAGTGAGCCGATTGTAATTTTAGTCAGATGGTACAAATTTAATCGGGTTATTTTTGGTCCACGTAAGCTCGCAATTTTTTTCTTTCCCATTTTTCCCCCCCTTTTTTTTCCTTTTTTTAATTTCTTTTCCCTAAAACCTCAGCTCATTTTAAATAACTCACTCGGTGCTTTATCAGCAATATAAGGGTGATTAGCTGTAAATACCCCAATATACCCTCACGTCCTGTATTGTTTCGTGCTATTTTCAATGGAAACGGCAAATCGTGGACGATTTCGTCGAACTCCGGAGTTATTGCTCAGAAACCAGCTCCCGGTGTTTGATTAAAAACTGCTCCTCGCGTCTCACAGAGAAAGTGGATTGCTTTCAACGCTGACTTCTGACTTTTCCATTTCTTTTTCTTTCTTTTCCTTTTTTTTTTTTTTGCAACACTTTGGATCGTTGCTTAGCACTCACCGAAGTGTAATGACGGTTAATCACACGGCGTTTACACCGCGGGAAATGATTTGAGATCCCCCACAAAGTTTGAAGCCTTTCCAATGGAAAGCGGATATGGAGGCCGGGCGCCCCCGTCGCCGTCGACGACGTGAGACCTTCAGAGCCCCCCCCCCCCCCCGGATCTCTTGACGTCCGCCTATAACGGGAATTCGATGTCTGGGCCGCGGTTCTCGGAGCTAATGTTGGTTTTAATGTGCAGGGACTGTTGCACCAGGGGTATTATTAGGACCATTATGTCCCCCCCCCCCCTCCAAAAAAAAAAAAAAAAGACAGCATCTGTCTCCTCTACATTTTCTGCATGGTGAGCACATGAATACAGCAAATCAATACAGAGAATAGCAATCATGGGAAACCGCTGGAGCGTTGCTGAAAAAGTGCGACACGCCCACACGGTGCTCGCTGTTTAACGGGGGGCGGGTGGGGGGGGGTGGGGGGAGATGTAACACGGCCTGCTTAGGCCTTGCTCAATTTATCGACTGCTGCAAGAAATCAACAGTGGCAAGCAGCTTAGCGGCTCTCTCTTCCCATAATAGACTCCATTCATACGGGCCTTTTATCAGCGCGAGGTGACAAATGGACATAATGTCTGCCAGCCTGCCTCTGAATTTATTTGATTTTTTTTTTTTTTCTTACCCCCCCTCCCCACCCACCCCTTTCCTCCGTCCCCTCCCCCGTTCCTCCCTTCACTTGTGATCGGCGCTGATATATCTTGACGCTCTGAAGTATCCAGAGTAATTCACTCTGCCTCTATTGCCGTTTGTAACCTTCAGACTGCCAGAACAATCTGTGTATGCACGCCACAAACAGCCGCTGTCACCCTCCAATAACTTGCAGGAAGAGACGCGAGAACGAGGCTTGAAATGTGAGGAAAACAATAAAAAAAATAAATAAAAATAAAGCTTTTAGAGTGTTTGCGGTGTGCTTGGGGGAAAGTTAAGAGAGTGACTTGTTGGCTTTAAAGTCCTATAAATACTCAGAGGGAGTGTGTGTGTGTGTGCGTGTGTGCGTGTGTGTGTGTGTGCGTGTGTGTGTGTGGGCGATGAAATACAGTCGGCGAACGTCGTCATTTCTAAATTCGCAGATGGTGAAACGGGAACGTATAAATCACATGGCAATTTGTTTTGCGGGTGAACGCGGCCTCGCGCTCAGACACAAACGTTTCCGATTTAAAAGAAACAAAACAAAAAAACAACAAAAAAATGTGTTTACTGCTTTTCACAAGTAAGCAAATCCCCCATCAAGCGTCCGCTCCTTTCTTTCCCTCTTTCAAGCGAGGAAAGTGGGAATGATCATAATTCCACCTGAAGACCCGGAGCATTAATAACGCCGACGTTTTACTACGGTGTAAATAAATATTTCAGCCTTCCAGGCCTCGCGTTAGTAATCTGTCAAAGATGAGATGCTCCCCCACCAGCCCCCCTCCTCCCCCCCAACCCCCCTGGGGGGGGTGATAATTCACCAGTTGTGGATCCTGAGCAGCAGATGATCTATACAGTCCTAGAAAAGGTTATTTATCGCTTTCATAATTAAATTTGGTATCTTGGTGGAGGGGCTGTCACGCCATGATTAATCAAGTCCCAGTGGCCGGAGCGAAAGAGGTTTCCAAGTAGCAGGTGCCGCTTCGCTCTCCGGCCTCAAACGCTGCTGATCACAGAACCTGGCACCCGGGTTTGAAGAAAAAAAAACAAGAAATCTGGCTGCTGATGCTTTTCTGTCAGATTTAAACGTGTAAATCTTACATTCGGTACTCGGGAGTATCAATATAAGTGTTTTCTTGCTCGTTTGAATTATTGATTGTTTATTCAACGACATCGTATTCAAAGTTGATTTCCACCAAATCCAGCCTTGGGTCCTGTATTACAGCCGGTCTAAAAGTCCCTCTGCTGAGAACAGGCCGCTTCTGTGTCTGCACCTTTAAATGAGCTGTGTCTGTGCACCGCCACGCTCCAGAAAATAAATAAATAAAATGGTGCCCGCTTGTAATTTTAGAGGCCAGAGCTCATCTACTTTGGATAAGATAAGATAAGATAAGATAAGATAAGCCTTTATTGATCTCACAATGGAGAAATGTACTTGTTACATTCTGCTCTTAAGGACTCATGAGTAGGAAAGACAAGAAATGTGCAAACAGTTAGATAAGAATAGAGGAATCTTATATGCAATGACTATCAAGAACTCTAAGGGCCAAAAGTATTTACAGTAAAAAGTAATAGTAAATACAATAAAATAGGACAAAAAAAAAAAAGATAAAAATCACAACTATAATAAAGTATAATACGTTCTAAGGGGAGCAAAATATACAGTAAGATGAAATGCAAGGAAATTAAACTATGATGGGGGGGGGGGGGGGGGCGGGGTCGGCAAAGTGTAGAACAAAAGTACAATAAACATACTATAGTAAAAAATAATACCAGTGTTGGCAGATGCTCGTAAAAGAGGGAGTGGTTATTTTCCCCGCGTGACATCATGAAGGGAAAATCTCAGCGGCTTTGGCTTAAGGCCTCATTCACAGACAGTGTGGACGAATGTCACTGTGTATCAAACCATCATGAAGGGGATTTTGTGGACGAAATGAAGTAGACCTTAAAATCAAGGGATAAATGACCCACGCCCTATAATCAGACCTCATCCCCCCCCCTCCCCCCCCCCCCCCCCCCCCCCCAAGTTATTGTATCATCTCTGATATAAAACCCACCGAGGTAAAAGGAAAAAGAAAGTGTTATCCTCCTAGAGGAGTCTCTTTGGACATGTCGCCGTTAACGACGGTGCCGAATGCCCCGCGATCTTCATTTCTCATGTAAAGTGCCGGAATGATAGACATTTTACTTCCACTTATTGATTAAATGCTTCCATTCAAACGAGGGGAGACACAAAAGCTGAGGATGATTCCATTCTCACTGTCATCAGGGAGCCTTTTAACTGCAATAATATGGCTAATGAAAATGAATGGGAGCGACGGGTGAATTAAGCAATTAGCCTGTGAGCTTGGGGAAGGGGGGGGGTGGGGGGGGGGGGGGGGGGGGGGGGTTTGGCGGCGGCGGTGTCGCCGTGGCTCTCGGTGAGGTGCCGGATCGCCATGTCGACGGCGTGGAGAGAGGGGGGGGGTTGAAGTGGCGACAGGACAACGGAAAGTCAATATCGGTGTTGAGCACAAAATGAACACGCTGTTTAATCCTATGTCCACAACAATAGTCGGCTCCATTGCGTTGCTTCGCCCCCGAGCCGCTGTCCAATTTACCGTCCGCCGCCGGGGCCCCCCGGGCGCCGGCGCCCGCCATAAAGCTTTATTACACTCAGCCTCCTGCGTGTGAGGGAACATGCGATCAGGAGCTGTATGGATTACCTTCAGACTCGCTAAAGAGTGTCGGGAGAAACGCTGTCGGATCTCACGGTGACTTGGTCTTGATGATCATCGTCTCACTTCTCCTGACAAATGCGATTAAAAAGCCGCCATTATGTAAAGTCGGGATTAGCGAAGTGTTGACAATCTCGAGTCGGGGTGGGGGTGGCGGTGGTGGGGTGGTGGGGGATTGAGTTCCAGATATCCTGAGTGTTTATGCTAATTGACGGCGGTGCGCTGCCGGGACCCGCACGGCGTCTCGTGTGGCCGCCGCCGCGGCCAACGCTCCGGAGTCAACGGGTGCGGCGCCGATGAAGGAATGATTACATTCGTCATCTCCGCAACAGCATGCAGGATCAGCACATGGTTCATCAGCAGCGAGTGCAGCAGGTTAATAATTACCTGTCATCGGGTTTCAGAGAACTCGGTCGCTTTCGCTCGCCAGATGGAATATTAATAGAAAAAAATACAGAGGTGGCGTGAGAGTCGTGCTGAAGCTCGTAAGAATCGATCGGGGCTGTGAAGTTCGTGAAGTTTGGAGTGCGTTGTTCCACGTCGGTGGAAAATTTAAGGGGAAAGGATTGTTTCTCATTATTTAGGATTGTTGTGTATTTTTTGGCATTTTTGCAACGGGAAATTAAATGGTGAAACACTGAAAATGCAATTTTCATAACCGCTCCGACTCATTTTTTTTCTTGCGGGAATGAGAGAGATGCAACATTTTGAAAACACTCCGTCTTCATGGAAACTGGAAGAAATCGCAACAGTTTGAAAACGCTCTGTCTCCATGGAAACTGGAAGAAATCGCAACAGTTTGAAAACACTCCATCTCCATGGAAACTGGAAAAAAAATGCAATATTTTGGAAACACTCAGTCTCCATGGAAACTGGAAGAAATCGCAACATTTTGGAAACACTCCGTCTCCATGGAAACTGGAAAAAATCGCAACACCGATTGATGCCGTGTTGTTCTCTGTGCACGTGCGCGCGCGCGTGTGTGTAGTTTCTTTATAAAAACAAACAAACAGCACCACCTGGTGGCCCGGCATGCTCACTACATAGTTTTCAGGGTTTCTGCCGTTTCTGTGTAACGGGACAACCTTTTTCAAAACATTGTCATGTGAACATGACTTTTTTTCTGAAGCAAAAAAAAAAAAAAAAGGTAAATTTTGTCGCGTAAAACGGAGCCTCAGACGCGTGTGGAAGAACAAACCTCCCGTCGAATGTTCGTCATTTCACCATTATTATGTTTTCACCTTTCGGTAATTGTACATGTTAGGCTCCTTGTTATCGCCACTTAGCTTTTTTTTTTTTTTTTCATTTTCTACTTGAAAAATAATGAAAATGTTATTTGCAGTGAAAGTGTAGGGTTAACTAACCCCGTGTATTTTCAGTGCGGCGTCTTTGTTTGCTGCTGCCACGGCCCGGCCTCCCCACAGGTCTAATTACAGTTCCGGCCCATATTATCCCGCCTGACGCCGATACAGTCGGTCTCTATTCCAACCTGACGTCCGCCGACCGGCTGCGCGGCGGCGATACACCGGGGGCCTTCCCTTCCTCGCCGTGCCGTGCCGTGGTTTTTTTTTTTTCATCCCACTCACCTCCTCACCTGGCTGCCGGCCTGTGGGCTGCCAGCCTCAGATGGTTAATTATCTCTTGTCTGAGCCATGATCACCTCCCCCGGGGCGCAGCAGCACGGCAGCCGTATCAGACGCAGCCTATTGAACCTCCTCCCAGCTCGCCGGGGTGTCCAGCCGCCCGGCTAATAACGATTCATGCAGCTGCCAATCCGCCTGAGCTGCGCCATCAATATTCCTGTCTGCAGAATAACATCAATTAAGAGACGGGGATCTGAGCATTAAGACGCGGGACAAATATCACCCGTGGGCCTGATGTCCTGAATGGCGACGGCGGATGTTTGAGGCTGATTACGACGGAGGCGACAGAACAGTCGCGTGCAAACAAACGCTTGGAGGAGGAAGTCCATGAGTTATCAGAGAGGGTTGACATACGCTCGTTGTACTTCATGTTTTGGTTTTTTAAGAAAAGTAAGAAATCCTTCAGTAGTAACCTCGTATATGGACATTAGAATTTAAGATCTCTGCAATTTTAAACAACTTTGCTTTACTTGGACATGTTAGCCTCGTTTGTTGACCTGTTGGCCCTCTAGTGGTCACGGAAGCAGCAGGGATTTTTAAAAAGGGACTATTGTATTTAGGTCATTGCTTTTGCACAGTGTTATAACTATTATAACTGTTTAATCAACTATTGAGGATCTTCCGATGCGGACACTTGGGTGACGTTTTACATGACGTCTCAAGTGAAAAACGCATCGCTTTTGTGTTTTATTTACAAAAATGGGAGACTTTGAAAACGAAGACACAGTAGAAATACTAAAAAGGATGTAGTTATTATGCCATGCCACTAGGGGGTGCTGAGTTTTATTTTTTTTTACATGCGCATCAGCAGCATTTCAGAAAAGTTGCATTTCCGCCTCGTTTCCATGGAGAAGAAGTCCGAACGTCATTGAATATTGTGTTTTTCGGACTACACAGTTTAGCATTATCATCTCAAAACCTTAAATTCTGCTATATTTTTTGGGGGGGAATCTGACATCCGTATGATTTTCAACAGGATCGTCATTTTCCGCCTCATACTTCTCAAGTATATTTTCAATGTTCTGTTTCGGCTGAAGAAAGATTTTTTTTTTTTTCCGCATCTTGAACAACAGAAATATTATATATTATTTATATAGTGTATAAATTCCCGGAAAAAAAGTCCTGGCCTTTTCGCATGAAGTTGTAGATCTGTGTGCGATCGTGGCAGACTTGGCCTTGACGTTGGAGAAGCGAGTTCGTGTTTGGAGACTTGCGTGTTTGAAAACCCCCTGAGCAAGTCCAACAACAACCATGATGCCAGATAGCCATGGTTTTTAGGGTTTTTGGGGTTTTGGGGGCTGGCGCTCGCCACTTGGATCACATTAGAAATCCGTGATCCCGTAAATAAAGGCCATGTTTTTCATTCTTGGTTCATGATTTTTTTTTCTGAGCAGGTTTCCGTTTCAAAGTGTGCGGAACGTGTCACTTTAACTGCAGTTACAGATTGTGGCGTCGTCTCCCACGGAGGTTTCCTGAGAGTCGGCGGCTGTTTTAATCAGGGCGAACAGTGGGGGGCGCCTCGGAGCCGCTCTCCGAGAGAGAGAGAGAGAGAGAGAGAGAGAGGGATGGCAGATTGAAGCCCCGGACCCTACCGGGGTTATTATCTGCAATTAGCCTGATTACCGAGCCCTTCATTTGAACGACTGAGGTGAGAAGCGTTCGTGCCACCCAACCCGAGGAGGCTGTTCATTAAAAGCAAACGGAGGCCCGGGAAAACGGAACCCGGTGAACGCCGGCGCGAGCGTCGCCCCGGCGAACCGCTCGTTTATTTCCCCTCGTATTCCGCCGCTTTCCGCCCCCCCCCCCCCCGATCCTCTCCGAAGCCGAAACGCGGCAGAAAAAGCCTCATTGCGTTTAATAAAATGCACTCCCGTCGCCCCAGTTATGCCATCTGTGAAAGTCAAATTCCCAAACACACAGTTATTGCTAATTCTCCCCGCGTCCTCAGACAAATATTGCTGCTCGGGAGCTCCGTATCCAGTGATCAATCATATCACCTCTCTGAACCTGCCCTGCAATTTATTAAGTGCTGAACAAATGGGCCGGAGCAGGCGAGCGGCTGTTCCCAGGGCCAGGGAATGTAAATCCAGGCAGAGTAACAAATTAGTCGGACTTTGCTCTTCTTCTTTCTCTTTTTTCCACCCCTCTCTTCCTCCCTTCCTCCCCCTGCTTGCATACTGAATTTGCTACCTGAGGTAGATATTAAACTTACAAAGGTTAGAGGAGGAATTTGTATTTGTGGGCAGAGAGCCACGAGTTGTCGCTACCAAAGCATTTTAAATGTTTGTTTTTGGAGGTTTTCTTTTGCTGCAGTTTGGCTGGAGTTGTTTATTTCCTCAACCGTGGACTGCACGTCCACCCATCTATTCATCCATCCATAAGAACATGCAATCTCTGAAATCTTTAAATGAGGAACTTCTCACTTTTTTTTTTGAGCTGTCAATTCAAAACATAGAGTTTTGGGGTGTGTGAAAGGCTCTTGGCATCCTGGTTTGAGTTGGACGTTGTTACCAGCCGACGACAACACCTCATCCTGATTCTTAACGCGTTTCTTTTAATCCCCCGAGGTTCAATGTAATTGATTGTCTAGAACTCTCAAAAACTTCACATGGAGCAAAGTTGTTTTTTTTTTTTTTTTTAGACCTTGGAATTTGAGCCTCGTCTTTGAGCAGAAATGACGTAGAGGTACTAAAGCGATCCAGACTCAAGTGGTTCGGCCCGAAACACAAGATACGGACTGTAAAGGGTCTGCATCACCAGAAACTCGTGTTAATGCCAAGTGGAAATGGAGGCCAAAGCCTGAGATGAAACCAGTACCAGGACTGAGTCCAGACCAAGATCTTCAGGAACGATCATTTTCTGGGATTCTGACATCGCCAACTCATTGTCTCCCTCAAAATGTCTCTCAATCAATTCTTCAAAATTATTAGAAACAAGAAACTTGTTCTGACCGTTAAATTTTTTTTTCATTCTGGAACTTCCTCTTGCAAGAGTACGTGCGAGATATTGACTGGTACAGATGTTAGTCACGTGTTGTCAATCATGGTGCTAGCATAGCGATAGCATAGCAGTACTTGGCTCACATGAAAATAGAAAAAAACAAACAAATAATGGCGCCGTCTACAAACTTCCACGCCGCAGAGCCCCTGTTTGTAAATCAGTCACTGCTCAAAATCATCAAAAATCTCCCGTCTTGGGTTGCGCCCCCTTGTGGGCGATTCTGGCTTGAACATAAATCGATTTTCAAACTGAGGTCCAACACATTTTTAAAAAAAAATTTGATTTCCGTGCGACGACTCTTAAATACTACACAAGCAGTATATTTGGGGAAAACAGGGTTTTCTGCTGAGGCTTCCAGATGGCGTGCAGCTCGATGTGGCAAAAGATCTGCAGACGAGGTGAGACGGCTGGTAAAGTAAGACTTGTTTGCATTAACGCAGCGCTGCTGGACGTGTGGAGGTATATAAGGTCCTTGTTGAAGGTGGGGGAAACATAATCATGTTATAAAGCCCTGGTACGCCAACGGGAAACCATCTGCAAACAGCCAACCGTATTTAGCTGTTTGCTACAATATTAAAGAACAGTGTGTCCGCGATGACTCGTCTGCTCCGACGTCTTCCCTCCAGGACGGGGAAATAAATGTGCAATAAAGTGAACTGTATTATTTCGGGCCACGGGCCCCAAATACACAATGATAATTATTGGGTTTAAGCAAATAATTTGAGTTGACTTTATCAACCCGGACACTATTACACCAATCTGAATTTCCCATTATTACTTTCTTGGGAGCCAGTTTGAGACATGATTCAGGAACAAAGACGGCAGTGTAAATTGGGCTGTGTGTGTGTTGCGAATCAGGAAAGCGGGTGGCTCATCAGTGGTTTTTTTTTGTGTTTTTTTTCCCCCTCCTTGTACTCGTCATGGATAGAAATGGCATCACAAGCCTCTTTTCAACATGAATGTCAGCCTCATGCCGCCGCTCCGACCCGGTCGTGAACTTCCCCGGTATCTTTGGCAAACAGACGTCGCCCTGAAAATGGCCAAATGTTTGAAATCCCTCCGCCGGATTTCCCTCTGTGCAATATGAGAGGAGCCGATTCTTTTTTTCTTCTTCTTCTTCTTCTTCTCCTTCTTCCTCGTCCTCCTCCTCCTCCTCTCCCCTCAGCAGCAACACTCCCCAAAACCTCACCTTTTTATCTGGCCGTTTAAAATTCATAAAGTGTGACTCGGTGATTACTTTTACACATACTGCCTTTGACCTCCTGTCGCTTAATTATCATAAAGCCGCGCTGAGGAGAGCGAGCCGTCTCCTCGTCTTTTGTGCCGCCGTAATTGCATTCTTAATTTTGGGAGGTGAGGAATACTGATACAGCGGCTCGGGGCTGATATCACAAGGGGTACATTGTTGTGGCGAGGCGGGGGGGCGGGGTGGGTGGTGGGTGGGTGGGGGGGGGGGGGGGGGGGGGATCGGTCAGAAACAAAGGCTTAGAGACTTCCTTCAGCTTGAGCCACATAACTTAATACCTTGTCCTGGCGAGGCGAGAAGCCTCGCTAGAGAAATTGAATCTCCTTGAGCTGATTGAATTCTGACCGTTGGAGTGGCGTGTTTACCTTGAATCCACTGGGGTTTTTTTTATAGCAGAGATTTGTAGATTACTGAAAATTATTACTTGATTTAGTTAATTTCTTTACAGGATAACAAGATGATCTAATGTCCGATTCAGTTACGTCAGTCAGAGGAAGGAAGATGCCCTAAAATCTGAATAGTAGCTGAAGTGACATCCTTGAGGAGGAAGGTACCCTGAGATTTCTCAGGATAAGAGGAGACGTCCGACAGGCTGTACAGTTGACATTTCGCGATGCTTCCAGTCGGTCGAACTCTGTTCTGGAATAATGAACTGGCAGGAGTTTAGTGAAATAGTAACTGTTGGGATCTACTTCAGCTCACCGCATGTGGACATACCTCGAACACCACTTTGTAATTTTTTTGTATTGAGGCAGTCTAACGTCAGTTTTTTATTGGAGACTATTTGAGAACAAACGAGAACCACGGGCTGGTCGACCTTTACGATTTTGTCTTCACGCGATCCATTCCTGCTCGATCTTCCTCTGAACTCCGCGGCGCCTCGCTTTCGTACCTTGAAGCTGCCCCGTTGGGTAAGAAGCCTGGGAAGCAACCGAGGGGAAAGGCCTGCATGTTCAGGGTACGTTTACAAGAACGCGTCTCCAATCGGGTCACGGTATAAAGAACCGGAACGATCTTCCCCCGACGACGTAACCCCGGTGTTTTCCGGTGACCGGCGCCCACGTCGGGAAGCGATTCTCTCGGCAGCACAAACCTTCCAGTGAAGTTTGTTCCGTCTCTGTGCAGCTGCAGAGGCGACGGCCCTGCTAAACTCCCGACATGCTGTTTGTGCTCGGAGGGAAGTCAAGAGTTCACCGGAATCGATCGGATTCCCTCTCAGGGTTTGTAAAGAAGTTCCCAAACAGTTGGTTATTTTTATTTTTTTTTTCCCGCTGTGATTGATCGGAAGCTGGAACGTGACGGGACTGTGCTGACTGGGACCAGACTTTCAGGATGGACTTTTTTTCCGCATGTCAACATAATCAGTTCCGCCGTATAGAAAACTTGTGCGGAACTTCACAATGACCCGTATGTAACTATAACGCTAAATCAGCATTTTTTTCCAGTTTTCTTCACTGGTCTCGATCCTCCACAGACCTACACGGCTTTTGTTTCTTCAGATTCCCCCCCCCCCCCCCCCCCAACACGCCCGAAGCCTCAAACATTTTCGCCATCAGCGAGTCCAGATTACCGCCGCCATCGTCGGTAAATCCCATGTGACCTTGTCAAGGCCGACTTTTGAAAGATAACAAGATTCCGTCTCGATAGTCGCAACATAGATAAGAAATATACATTTTATAATCAAGTATTGATTTTTTTTTTTTTTTCTCCATCTTGTTTTCAAGTGTGTGACATCGACTTGACTTTGCGGGATGGTTCATGTTTTCGCGAAAGGCCGGGGGAGCAGAGAATATTAGAATAAATGATTGGATTTGATGGTAATGAATACTAATAATTCGTCGGCCCGCGGCGGGGAGCTCCGCGTTCTGTTTACTCGCCGGATCAATGTGCGGCTGAACGTGCGGAATGCATATCGATCAAGCGGCGCATTAGCTTAATGTCAGACTTTCTGTTGGGGGGGGGGGGGGGGGGGAGGAGGTCTCGTGGGAGGTATTAATAAAAATTTAGGACTGTGGTCGGCTTTAATTGATGTATAATCACAAGGCAGATATGTGTCGCGGAGGTGTGCGCCTCCGTGGGTCTTCCTTTATTCGCGCTGCGGCTGATTGATGAAACCTTCTTTGCATTAGTTTACTTTTCAGCCACTCGCAGCCATCTTTAATTCTCATCTGCACGCCGGCCCCCGGTTGTACGTTGCCGCCGTCTCTGCTTCCAAATGGTAGCAGATGGAACAGAAGGAGGAAACAAAAAAAATAAAAATACTGTGGAGTTGATGATGTTGCGGATCAGTTTTCTAGTGACGGAAGATACCGGCAGCCTCTGCTCAGAATGACTAATGTATCTGATTCCAGTGTATTTCCTTTCCGCTGAGAGACGATTAATTACAGTGGCTAAGAAGGACCAACAGCACAACACCACGGCAACATTTCACAATGGAATTCCGCAGCGGCTGGACTGTTTTGATTAAGAACGAGACGTAAATGAGACGTTGCTGCATGACGACTGACAGTAATGTCGTTTATGAGTCTTCGGAAATCACTATTGTGGAAATTATCTTAACGTTACGCAAGTGCTTCCATCGTTCTGTCAGAAAATATCGTCTCCTGGAAAACGTGTAAAGTTCTCTGCCTGCAAGTCCGTCTGAAAATACTGTCCCCCCGGAAACAAAGTCTGGTCTTCAACCGCCGCACACTTTCATTGTGACTTTTTGCTATCGAGTTGTGACTTTTGCTGTTGTCTTGTGGCATTTTGTTGTTGTTGTGTTGGGGCTTTTTGTTGCGTTGGGGCTTTTTACTGATGGGTTGTGGCTTTTTGGTTATTGTTGTGTATTTTTGTTGTTTTATTATGACTTTTTGTTGTTGTGTTGTGGCTTTTTGTTTATTGTTGTCTTTTTGTGGTTGTGTTATGGCTTTTTGTGGTTGTATTGTGGCTTTTTGTTGTATTGTGGCTTTTTGTTGTTTTATTGTCTTTTTGTTGTTCTATTGTGGCTTTTTGTTGATGTATTGTGGCTTTTTGTTGTTGTATTGTGGCTTTTTGTTTACTGTTGTCTTTTTGTTGTTGTGTTGTGGCTTTTTCTTCTTATGTTGAGGCTTTTTGTTGTTGTATTGTGGCTTTTTGTTGTTTTATTGTGGCTTTTTGTTGATGTATTGTGGCTTTTTGTTGTTGTATTGTGGCTTTTTGTTTACTGTTGTCTTTTTGTTGTTGTGTTCTGGCTTTTTGTTGTTGTGTTGTGGCTTTTTGTTGTTGTATTGTGGCTTTTTGTTGTTGTGTTGTGGTATTTTGTTGTTGTGTTGTGGCTTTTTGGTTGATGAGTTATGTCTTTTTACCGTTTTGTCGTTGTGTTGCGCTGTTGCCCCTCCTGGGCCACCGTAGTTAATCGTGTCGCAGAAATCTCACCAACTTAAAACCGTCGAGGCACAAAACTTGAGGAAAGAGGATTCCAGCGCGCTGCCGCTCGACGGGAGACGAGCTGGAAACATGTGAAGCCTGATTAGCTGCAGGCATGTGACATGTTTCAGCTGTGAAGAGATCAGAGATGAAGGGGAGGAGGTGGAGGTGGAGGTGGAGGAGGAGGTGGAGGAGGAGGAGGTGGAGGCGGAGCGCTCATAACCAGGCAGCGCCGAGGGCAGAGAAACGCAGCCTCCCCGGGCGGACAAGTCTTATGTAGGAACAAGCCTGTAATCAAGAACGAGGACGCGGTCTAATTACACCCCCCCCCCCCGTCAGAGATCACATCGCTGCACTTGAATTACAGGCTTCATGGTGACCTGCCTCCGTCAGGGGTATTCCCCTCTGGCAGCACCTGGACCAACGCGCCCCATCCAGCTCCAATGTGGGGTTCACAGCCCGTCTCGTTCACAACAAACTCATGAAGGAAAAGAAGACGGGACGTCGTTTTCAGTTTATAAACCCCCGATTGAGCCGAGCGTCGCGTCACGATTTGTTCATGTAAAGAAGAGTTGATGTCGAAAGAGGAATTAGGGCGGAGGTGAAAACTACAGTGACTGAGGAAGCATCGTTTTTTGCTGAAGAAAGTCTTGACAACAGTGTCGGTTTCTATGGAAACAGCAGGAATACTAGAAACGATGTAATTTGCATGTTGGGCCATGAGTTGGTGCTGTTGGTTGTTTTCGTAGCCAGTCGGTGTGGACAGAGCTTCTCGGCATCGCAGATCCTGACCAGAGGTTTATTCTCAGAGTTTTCAGGGCTGTAGATGGGAAACAATCCGGAATCTTGGCTTCCTGGTGGAGTATTCCAGAAACCGTCATTTCTGGACTATAAGCTCCTACTTTTTCCGCACGCTTTGAATCCTGCGGCTTAATCAACAGCTAATTTATAGATTTTTACTGGTTGAGGAGCTCCATGGATGATGCGTTCAGGTGCATCACGTAACTCCGCCCTTTCTATTTTTCCAATTGTTTTTCTTTTTTTCTTTCTAGAAAATAAATGCCAAAGGCTCCGTTCATGTTTCGCTGGTTTCTTTACGTCTACGACGTTTGATTTTTGCACAATCGCGTTGACTTGCGTTCATCACGGGCTGTGATTCGGTTTGCGTTTTTCATCGCGAAACCTTTGCACTGCAAACTTTTACCGTTCCCAAATTTGATTAGATTCATGTCATTTTTTTTTCTTCAGTTTTTCCACAGTTACGAATGAACGGCATCTAATGGGAGCTTCATTATCTGCCAGCAAACGTTAACGGTGCAGAAAAAGGAACAGGAAGCGGCGGGAGGAAGGGCTTCGGCGTCACAGTAAATTACACCAACACGGTTAAAAAACTCTGCGATAAGCGAGCCGATAATGTCAGCGCTTATCAATACGGTATTTAAAGAAGATAGCCTCGGGGCGCGTTTAATCCTGAGCTTCAGTCCTCATCCTCACCGAGATCTCCAGACGTGATTGAGGGGGAACGTCATGAAAAGGACAAGGGATTACGGCTTCCCGACGGATCGGATCACCAGAGACGGAATGAAGACTGGCGAGAAGTTCATGTTTTGGTAAATAAACATAGCGTGAACCTAACGTGTCTCCAATCCACGGAATGACTGGAGACGTTGGTGGAGAAATCCCACAAGGAGGAAACGACTTTTACCAGTTCTTGCTCGTTATTCCAGGCTTCAGGCAGCAGAGAACATAAAAGTTCCGTGTGAATAATAGGAAGTCATTTGAGCGCAGACATTAATCGCCGGTTTTAAGTAAAATGACAAACGAACCGTCTGTCCGTACGGATGTCGGCGTGCTTCCATTGTTGATGTTTATCGTGTATCGTGGTTGATGTTTTTAGCATTTCTGCCTTTTCCATGTTAAAATACTAACGTTTATTTTACTTGATTAAGTCGACCTTGACATTTCATTATAACAATATCTATTCTGTAATGATACCTTTTCTATTTTGGTACATTTTCTGGTCATGGCACAGACACACACCTTCACACCGACGCAAATTAGACACACTAGTTCACCAAATAAGCGAATTTTCAAGCTGAAGCCAAAAATGAAATGAACCTTTTGTACTTCAGATCATTTTTGTTTTGTTTACAAAGTAAAAACCTGCAACCCTGCACACATTTTCTAATATCTGTTTGACGTAAAGACTTACTTTTAAATGCAACTTCAGGATTATCAGGTTTTGAACAGCGAATGCAACAAGATCCTGCAGATTTGTTGGATTAAGACAAAGTGTTCCAACACTGGAGGTCACAAAGTGTTCAGCATATTTACTTCCCTCCATATTTTCTTGCTATATATTTACTACGAATATAATAAGCATGCAGGTCCCTATTGGACAATATAAAAAATAAAAAATAAAAAAAATCAGCTGTGCACATAAGCTGTCATTTGCATGAAATTTCTCTTAAGACATTTGGAAACCAAATTAAAAGCCCAAGATATTTGGCCAAATGAAATTTAAATTTTAAGTGATTTGGAGAATAATTAGAAGATATTATCATTATGTTCGTGTTTCTATATAGTCTGCAACTGTCATAACTATTAATCTGCATTACAATTAGTATCCTAAAAAGTGAGATTTCTCCCAAAAAAAGGAGTAGTTTTCATGTACATGTTGAATAAAAATAAAAAGCTCACAGCAGTTATCTTACATCTAATAAAGTGACCACATTTAGTTTTCCAAGCCAATTTAATGTGTGAAACATGGACGTAATCTTATCGCATGTAAATGTGAGAACAGACATGCGTACGGGCGCCGTCGACATATCACAGTTGTCACAGGGTAAAGAAAAAAAAAAAAAGAAAACACACTCACACAAACACAGCGAGGCCTCCTCCTCCTGCTTCCCCTCGCCAAAGATTGATTTACCTTTGTGTCCCGGGCCCCGTCGTTATCGCGGGCCTCTCAGACAGGCCGGCTATGATAGCTCGGGGAAAGTGGGACGGAGGTGGCAGCAGGCGAATGATGGAGAAGAGCTCCTTATCGCCGATGGAGAGATCAATCATTCTTACAGCGGGGAGGACGAGCGCGAAGCGGTGGGGGGGGGAAAAAAGAGCCGCTTCTCGTCTCTTCGCCTTTTGCAGCGGTAAACACTTCTGCTCGCCGTGAGGCTCCGGCTCTGAGACTCCCGTTCCAGCGCAAGACCTGCTTATGATAACCTTGTTTTTTTTTGGCAATTTTATAGTCCGTTGATTCTTAAAACAGATGGTTGATTATGACGGGTCAGCGATCGTTCCAAAAAGACTGTTCTGAGGTTGTCAATTCATGTTTCCCATGCATTCTGATTCGTCGCGATACTTTTTCACAAAAGTCACGTGAATAATAATATAATAATAATTGGTACTGTTGGTTCAGATCATATGATGTATGAGTTATTTCATACTCGATAACCAGACGTAGACGTCAGAAGCACAAAAATCTACAAAATAAAATAATGAACTACAGCAAAACTAAGAAATAAAATTAGTAAAATTAAGGATCACTGTCATTTGACTTAAAAAGGATCGAAGCACAAAGAATTTTAACATCTTTAACTAAAATCTTTTTTCTTGCAAATCATTTAACTATTGCAACACTCAGCATTTTCTTATATTGCGTGTTTGCAACTGTAGTGATTCAGTTTTCTTTATTTCACGTAATTAAAAAAAAAGGAATTTTCGTCAAATAATGACATTTTTATCTATTATCATGGTTCTTTCTCATTAGGTAAAAAGCAATAAATCATACTTGGAGAGAGGCGTTTCCTAAACCCTGACATTTTTCCTTCGCCTGTTCTACTTGTAAAGCTCTCTGCCGCCCCCTAGAGGAGACTATTGAATTACATAAAATAACATCTTGACGTTTCAATTTTTTCCAGGCAGCAATAAAACTCAATTCAGTCGTTTCCACGCCGTTGACACACAGTGACTGCAGTGGAATCAGCACCATGGACAGCGCTCGTGTTTCCACTGCTTCTGATGGAGCGCAGAGAGGAAAAAGGCTCAAAGGCCGTCGTTTGTGTCGTTTTCATGCTCTTCTCTGCATTTGCTTCCTTGTACAATCTAAAAAATAAAGACAAATTTTAGTCCCAATTCCATCTTTGCAGCTGGGCTCTGCTGGGAAAGTCACGTGCAACAGTGTCGGCCTAATGTCGAAAGATCTTTAACATTATAAAGCATTTTAGTTTTGTACTTTAAATCGACTCTATTGCACAGATCGGAGAGCCTCAAGGCCTCATCTCTGTCCTAACCTCTGAAAATAAACTGTTCGCGAGCAGTTTAATCACATTTCAACATCTATATTTCGTGTCTTGTACGATCCGCATTAATAACCATCACTTATACTCTGGATATATTAAGTACGCAACCTGGATAAGCCTCGTTCAGTCGTTTTTTTTTTCTTTAACAGCGTGTCAGCCGGAATGAAGACGGCGTCGCTCGTCTCCGCGAGGCTGTCGCACTCGGTCTGGAGAAACAGCCGTGGGATAATGGCGCTTAAGAGGCTGATTGTTGCTTCTATCTGTTCCGTCTGAAACGACTGCGATCATCAGACGGCTCTTTGAGACGTTGGCTTGCGAAGATACAAGCGTCCTCCATCCACCCTCCACGATGACCATTTATATCATTTATAGCCGGCGCGGACCTGTCAATTCCCCCCCGATTCACCGTGACATTTAATATACCGCCGCGCCAGATCCCAGCTCAGTTGCATCTGTTTGAAGTAGTTAGCAAAAGTGCTATTGATCGAGTCATTCTGCGGCCGGTTTGGACACGCGGTCGTTTGTCTGGCTCGCGGAGTTTCGCTGGCAGAGCTTTTTGTGTCGTTTCCCCCGTCTCCCATCGACGCTCGCGTTTGAAGTCGCGGCGTTGCGATGGGTTTATTTGCGCCCATCAAGAGTTTGTAATTCCTTGAAAAGTGCAGAAGGGGGCCTTTGTTATCCGCCTGAGTCACATCCACCTACCCGGTGCTGGCGCACTGTGAAAGCCCACTAGTGACACATTTGGAGATTCATAGCAGCGAGGCAGATGGCCTCTGCTCATCACCACCGTGTTTGTATGATATCTCAACTGGAGGGGTTTTTTGTTTTTTTGTTTGTTTTTTCTTTATCACCACCCGATGCTTCGGGAGATTCATGTGAAAGTTTTCTCCACTCACACACACACGCATAACTCGTTCTTTTATGACTGATGCGTCCTTTGCGAGGCCGTGGGATTTCCCCGTTACCTTCAGGCATCCCTGAAGGAGAAGTCGGCATAAATATAACAATGCTGCTAAAAAAAGGGGGGCAATATCACAGGACAGGACAAACGAGACCAATGGAGAAAGAGGAATTTAAGGTCTTATCTAAAAAGTTTTAAAAAGCTGTTTACTTGACCAACATCTTCTTTTTTCCCAAAGATTTTGGGCTCCAGCTGTTTAAAACTTGCTTAAATAAGCGTGTATTGTTCTCCACCTCACATCGATTTCAATTATATCAAATTATTAATGCTGAAGATATATTTCTTTTTTACCTCTAACTGCTTTTGTTGTCCAGAACTTCAATAATATGTGGTGAAAATCAGAAAAAAAGTCATTTTCATGGACTGCAATTGTTTTTTTGCAATTCAGTTTTCAGAAAGTTTCCCGTCCACACGACAACGTTGTGAAAACATGGTGGTAGAATGTTGGGCCATGAGTGAGTGCTGTTTGTTGTTTTTTTTTGTATTTAAAACACACAAACATGCCCACAGATATTTACTACTATAGATACTACTTCTATTTACTATAGTTTTATAATTTTATTTGTATTGCACTTTACATTAGTAAATCTCAAAGTGTTAAAAAACAATACGAGCTCAGGCAACAATATAAAACACTTCAAATATCCGCAACAAAAATCAATAGAAGCAAATATAAAACACTTTTGAAACGGCAGTTAAAGTCAAGAGCTGTGAAACCGGAGCGTTTTTAGTCCTTGGTTTTAATCATAACATTAAGTTGAATCTATTTTCTTTGACTTTTCAAGGCAACTGGTGCTTTTCTCTTAATTCTCTGCTCGTCTAAATCATTTCAAAGTCTCTGCACTTAGTTTGTAATGGCTGCAGTATTTCTGATTCACATTGTGAAGATGATTTAAAAAAATAAAAATAAAATACCCCCACATAAGATCTTAATTGTGAACACAAATAGACTCATTCCCGTGCCGTTCTTTCAAAGTTGCGGTTGTGAATAAGAAGGAGTTTGAATCTCTGGCCGGGAAATAAGTCGAGAAGATTCCGAGCAGCTTATTGTCCAATATTGTTTCTCTCTTCCTGTGCCGCCCGGCTGTTTATGCAGTCGACAAACATTACGGCGCTGCCGGAGCCGGAGCCAAATGTGGAAGGACACGACGCCCGGGGGGTGACGAGTTTAACTTTGAAAGGTTCTTCGCTTGGTGTTGGAATGCGCCGCCAGCGCTGCAGCGGCAGATCATCTCGCCTCTTCTCCCGAGCAGGGAGAGCAGCCCGACGGGGGAGAGCAGCCCGACGGAGGCCGGAGCCACGAGGGAGGGAGGGAGGGAGGGAGGGAGGGAGGGAGAGAGAGAGAGAGAGAGAGAGAGACTTACTTACCTACCTTTACTTACTTACCTACCTTTACTTGCTTACTTAATTACCTACCTACCTTTCCTTACTTACCTACCTACCTACCTTTACCTACCTTTACTTACTTACTTACCTACCTTTACTTACTTACTTACCTACCTACCTTTACTTACTTACCTACCTTTACTTACTTACCTACCTTTACTTACTTACTTACCTACCTTTACCTACTTACTTACCTACCTACCTTTACTTACCTACCTACCTTTACTTACCTACCTACCTTTACTTACTTACCTACCTTTACTTACTTACCTACCTTTACTTACTTACCTACCTTTACTTACCTACCTTTACTTACTTACCTACCTTTACTTACCTACCTTTACTTAGTTACCTACCTTTACTTACCTACCTACCTACCTTTACTTACTTACCTTTGATCCAGGAGAACTGTTGAAGTGGGTGTGGGGGGGCTAATATGACCCCCCCACGGCTCCAAACCTGCTCGCCGCCAAGAGGGAGAGAGGGGGAGAGAGATGGGGAGAACCCCACCAGGGACCGAACGACGGTCCTCATTTCGACGAGCGGCCCCCCCCCCCCGGCCTTCTTAACGACAAAACTCCATTCAGACACCACCGCTTTGTTTTTTTCTCCCGTGTCGTCGTCGAACCGGCAGAGGACGAGTTTAGATGTATCTAGTGAATCACATCAGAGGCTTCTTTAATCCTCTGGAGGGGGGGAGGAGGGGAGGAGGGGGAGGGGGTGCTGAAACGGGGTGGTCGGCGAGATTAATCTCACGTGCCGGGGTGCTGTCAATCTGCAGGGTGAGGTGTTCGGGGTGATGGGGAGAGAGGAGGGGGGGGGCACTTCCTTCCCGTCCCTCATCCATCCCTCCTAATCCAGCCTAAGCACTTAACCAAAGCGGGTGCGGCGAGGATCACCTGGGTCTGCCTGTCGGGGGGGAGGGGGGGGGGGGATCAAAGCCGCTTCAGCGAAAATAAGAGAAAGTCTTGAGGAGGGAAAAGCTGATGTAACAAGAAGTGGTAGATTAGCATTAAAGACTTGACGGATGCGGAGAAGAGAAAGTTTCCCCCGGTAATCTCCGCCGTGAATCACCTCGTCTTCCGCAGGTATACCCGCGTTAAGCGCCCGTCAGAGGAGGCGCCACTCCTCCATCGAGTGGCGGCGGCGGCAGCGGTTTATTGCGTCCGTCCGCCCCGAAACGCAGCCGACTGGAAGGATTCAAAACAGCCGTGGACCGAAAAAGGTTTGCTCTGTTTTCGGTGCCTCGACTTAAAATATAGACCACAAGTCATAATTCAGCAGACGCATCCTGAACTCTTCCCCCCCCCCCCCCCCCGCCCCGAAGACGTATTTCAAACCACGCACGGCAACGTGTTTTGACAAGTAAATTGCTTGCCTCTTTTGCCGATAGCGCCTCACTTAAATAATGACTTTGGCATAATAGCAGCAGAAATAATGCGTCCGGCAGAGTGCGAGTTATTAACCGATAAGAGTTTTGGATCTTTCCTGAAGCGGTTGTGAAATCAATCAGCGGCTGAGCACAAGGCCTGGAAATGTAGTTTGGGACGGTGAGACGGCGAGCGGAAGGCTTCGTTCACACCGCAGGTCTACAAACGCTCAATTCCTATTTATTTTTTGGGGGTTTTTTTGTGCTGAAATCTGATTCATTCTGGATTTGAGGTTGTTCTCAAAACGATTGAAATGGAAACCCATCAGACCCCAGTGGGAACCGAAGACGTAGACTTGTTGTCTTCGTAGCGTTCGGTTCGAACAAAAAACGGATGTTTTGTTCCCGGTTGAAAGTTGCGTCGTTTTCATCGTTGGTGTCAGTTTCCCTGTTACTTTTCAAAAGGTTCACGGTTACACAGCAATTTTTTTGGGGATGGAGTTTTCATGTTGGGCCTCGAGTTGACGCGCGCCGACGACTTGTTTGTGTGCATGTATTTATTTGTTGGTTTGTACGTTCATATTTTACCAACTTTTTCGCTAAACCTACTCGCCCGAATTGCCTAATTTGTGATCCTCTAAGGACCAATCGATTAGATTTTGGGATGTTAACGCTGAACCCTTTCCGAATGAATCCCATGAAAATGCCCCCCCAAAAAAGTCCCATACAAAGCGGATGAGAGAGGCACCTCTAGGAGATCAGCCTCTGTGTCCATGGAGACGCTCCCCGCTCGGTGTGTCACACTGTGATGTGAAAAGATGCCTGACGGGCCAGTTAGCGTCGACATGCGCTAGCGGCTATCATGTTAGCGATGCCAACGTGGTTCCGAAAACAAATGTGGTCTGCGCTCTACTGAGTGTAACTCTAGTTTCTTAAAATGCAACTTGATGGTCAACAGTTTGTTCAGATATTTTAACGAGTCATGGTAGCAGCAGCTAACTTAGCTCAGATGCTAACATCGCGCAAATATAAAGTTAAGCATATTTTTTTCGCACAAAACTTGGAGGGTCTGTTCATGTATTGGTTGAGGACAGTTTACTATATGTACTACATGCAACGTTAAAGTAAAGAACAATATAATAAATTAATCCATCCACATTGCCAAAAAAATCGCTTTGATCGGTTTGGATCAAAGCAGTGGAGTTGAACCGCTATCGGTGAAAACAATCTGAATTGTTCTTGATGCTATTTAAAGGTTGATGACTACACAGCGTCTATTGTTACCAAGTCCATCTGGGTAAACGTGCGGCAAACAGAAGAATGAAGCGTACAGACCAGACAGGAAAGGACGGCCATTCACAAGCGTTTCGGCAACGTCGCGGGAAGGTTTGTTTCATCAAAGCAACGTTGGACTTGACAGCCTCTGGTGTTGGCGGCGCTGATAGGGAAGGGCATTCTGATAATGCGGCTGATTAGACTCTGATCATTATCTACAGTCGTGCTTATGATGGTCAAAATCAATGGCGGGCGAGAAGAGAAGAGCCTGCGGAAAGATTAAAAGTCTCGGGCCCCGTCAGAGCTGATGAAACATACAACCTTGCACAGCCGTACTCTCATCCATCAGCGTATTCCCTGTTTGGCAGGTCCATAACAGGCTTCCTGTGCGTGTGTGTGTGTGTGTGTGTGAGTGAGGATGCCACCAATTTTGGCTTCCCTGGTCCATATCCTTGGAGACTTTGAAGAGGGAGACATTTGACACGGCATCAAAGGAAGAAAAGGGAAAGCACGGGGCCGGCGAGGTGGCAAATTGCCTGATATTAGCCAACATGAAACAAGAGGGCAGGTTCAGCGTCGCCATCATGGGCTGCCTACGAGCCCCCTGCGCTGGAAATGGGATGATTATTGCATTATGTGGATGATGGCGCTGTTTTGTTGCCCAACCCCTGAGAAAACAAGTCACAGCAAACAAGACTTGTGCAACTTTTTGGCGGGTTACTTTGATCTGCTGTGGATCTTTAGGCCTTAGAGAGAAAAAAGGACAAGACGCCGGGTGCTCTCAGTGCCGTGTGATTTGGAAGCAAATTCCCGCCGTCCCAACTCTTTCAAGCCGCTATGATTCATACGTGTCGGAGTCGTGTTTGAAGTCCACGCGGTTCAGCTCAGGTCGCCGTCATTCACGTCGCTCCCGCTTCCCATGAAAGAAATGAAAGGCGAAGGCAATTAGGTGGCTGAACAGCCATAATTTGAGACACATAATTACAAAATCTGTGCGATTTGAACAACATCGCCTCCCCTCAACGGTGTTTTTTTTTTTTTTTTAATAGTCGGGTGTTACAGGGCCGTGATTTGTTTGCCTCTCGGTCGGGCAGAAAAATGGTGCAATGTCAGATTTGGGAAACTCGCAGGATGAAGCGTCACCGTAAACAAAACGGCTTTCCGCGGCTTAGGAGAATGAAATATCCGCTCTGCGGTTTATGATATGGAGTGGCACCGCCTGTCCACTCCTTCCATTTCCCTGCGTAAGCAAAGCAGGAGAGGCTGAGAGGCTCAAAGATTTTGAAGCGTGCTGACGCCATATATATTCTGTTAGTAATATCCTTAGTGGGGGGGGAGAAATCAGGACTGGCGCTGTTGTTTTGGCGGGACAGATTTGAGCAAATGTGTCGGGGGGGCGAAATGTGGAAACTTTCGAGGTCGGATCAGATGAAGATGACGAAGTGAGAGTTTAATGTGAAAAAAAATTATCGTGTTTGTTTTTCTGTGTTCCTTTATTGTTGGCTCTGCACTCTCAAAAACCAATAAATATGACTTCTTTTTTTTTAACGCAAGATTAAAACAAGTTTTAGTTTTCTTTACAAGTTTTATATGAAGACGACAGTATAATAATAACAACCTTTATGCATGGAAACACTGCATTTTTCAGTACTGATATGAGAACTAAGCTCTGCCAAACTTGAAATCGTACTGATATGAGAACTGAGGTCTGCCAAACTTGAAATCAATCTGTATAATTTTGGTGACTTTTTATTGAAGGAATATAATGTGCACAGAGAAGAGTATAACGTGTGAACAGCAGGTAATTTCAAATGCTTGTCAGCTACTTTTACTAAAATATTCCTACATTTTATCGGTGATCGTGTGTAGTGTCACAATTTTTCAGGAAGGACGTCAGAAAAGCGTGAAACCCGTGTTGAATATTTGTATTTATTGCCGTTTCCGCACATAAATCGCAAGCTTTGCGGTGTAAATATTGTTTGGTTGATGTGAAATATTAAGAATACTCAGCAGAATACTTCGTATTTGAGTGAAAAAGTTATATATATGCTTAGTGAAGCTGATCTCCAGTGGGCTGCGACTGGGTGACCGTCATGTTTGGATGGCTCTTCTGGATATTGGTCAAGATGGCGGCAACACTATGGGGTGATGCTCGTTAATGCAACAGAGCAAGGTGATGACTCGTGTTTCTTGATTATTCGGGGCGAGGGTAAGACTGTGGTAAAGTTTATTTTTACAACAACACTATAGTAATTTATGTCGGGGCAACGCCACCAGGTGACGGTTAAGGATTAGAGTCACATTCTTACTGGAACCTCAGTCATCGGGCATTAAGGTCAAGATCCAGCGCTTGACCATCCCAACATGCCAAACCATAAACACCACCTATTCATAGTTTTGCAAAGTTCTTTTAAGGTTTGCTGTAATTTGTACCCCTGGATTTCTCACAAAGCACGAGTGGTGCAAAAGGTAAAAGTAAATTACCGGTCGGTTTATTCTTTAAGCACCCGTTCCGTGATAAATGAGAGTGTAATTATGGCCGTTCTGAGGAAGAGACGGAGACGGAGAGTGTTGCTGCAGTGACCTGCATGATGCCGGAGGTCGGGTGTGAGTCTCCAGCCCAGCAAGTCGGTACACGTTGTACAAGATTCAGTGATCCGCCGAAAGCCCCCGCAGAACCGCTCGGAGAGAAAGCAGCAGCAGTTTGCTTGAACCTGAGCTCCCCCTTCCCCCTCCACCCCCCTCCCCACCACCCTTCATCCCAGTAGGCCGAGCATCAGTCTCCGTCCCGGCGGACTGCGAGGAGGTGTCTGGTTAGTGGGAACGGAGGGGAGGCTCATTAAAAGTGATCCTCTTTACTCCTCCTCGTCCGGTGCAGCCCGATCATCCCTCAGCTCGGCTCGGCTCTCCGCTCTGGCTCCCGGCCGAAAAAAGGCGCGGCTAATCTGGGGCGTGGAACATTGTCATGGGTTACTCTGCTAATGAGAGAGAGGCCGCGGGGAAGTTCAGGCCGCTCGGTTGACTTGCTGACCGACAACTTTTGATTGACGGCGACCGGCTGCCTCGCATCCTGGACAGGAGGAGATCTTCAGTAGCCTGTGGCTGCTGCTGGAGCCGTCTTGTACCGTCGACTATTATGACTTGCTGACGTCATAGGACACTATAGTTTATATGTACTTTACAGAAACTTTAAGCTTTCAGAGTTTGGATGACATACGCAGCGTATCTTTCAAGACTGACGCTCTATGTGGACGATGCAATGGTATATCATAGAAGAAAGATCTCTATAGATTTTTATTTTCAAAGAATCCGATCCAAAACGTATACGCATAAGACAGATGTACCTCTTGATTACTGGTTCTAAGAAACCCAACGCGACAATATACACCAGTACCCAACCAATCAGATAAAGTCCTGATTCATGACCAGATTTTCTTTTTAAGACGTTAGCTTAAAAACTTTATTTTATACGAAGCTGGAACGAATCCAGAAAAAAAGTGATTTGTAAGTCCACGTTCCCACTCCCGTTAATTATCACGTCGGGTTTCACCGTTTTTATTCCGGTACACGCTGCCTACCTGCGCTCGTGCCGTGTAATAATCCATATTTACTTTTTACTTTTCTTTCTTTTCTTTTTTGTCGCTGCTGCGCCTGTGAGACAGTTTCAGGGTTTCCCTTTGTCTCTCCTCCGCTCCCTGAAGAACCGAGCCGCTGCCTCCCATCCTCGACGTTACCTGCGCCGTATGTTCAAAGAGGTAGCTGCAGCACAAGTCACATCCCCAGAGGGAAGCAGTGGGTAAAAAGAGAGAGGGTGGATGGGGGGGTGGAGGTGGAGAGAGGGGGATTAAAGCCGAGCGAAATGTTGCAGGGGCGCGAAAGGAGTGCGACAGCGAGGGAAGACACACGGCAGGGAGAACAGAAGTGTGCGTAAATACGCTCAGATCCATTGTTTGATTGGGATCAAGCCTTGGCGCGCAACACTTCCGTATTGAGATCACATGCAGACGCGGCGCTGCAGGATAACAAGGCGACGTGGAGAAATCACTTAAAACAACCAAACAACGGTGCTCAAATAAGCACAAGGTTGGAAATCGAGCCAGGGGGTATTCTTGCCTGCCCTGGTTTAGAATATGAAAGATGGAAATACACAAGGTGAACACTTGGCGCCGAAGTATTAAATATATAAATAACACGCGCGAGGTGGATGTTTCCATTGCCGCAGACGAACAAGTAATTACTCGACGGTCTGATTAACCACGGCGGCGCCTCAGCCCTCCTCCATTCCTTAAACGTCTAACAAGGACAACAGTCGCCTGCCTCGGCTTTGCACTTTGATTAAAGCTAAGTGAGCGCTCGCTGTAATCCCCGAATCCTTTTTAGTCTCGGTGGGATTTAGGTGAGAATGATTTCCTCTCAGCGCCCAGATTTGTGGCTCGCCGGGCTCTTTGTTTGGGATGAAATCTCAATGTTTACCCAATCACTCCTCCCGATGCCTTTTGGCGAGCTGGCGTTTCGTGTGTCCGGGGGGGGGGAGGGGGATGGAGGGGGGCACATCAAAGTGCCAGGGAAATCTGCGCAGTCACCCGAAGTTAAATACTGAGCTAACAAGCGGCGGAGCTGGATTCTACACGCCGTGATACAGTTGTCTTAACACGTGTAACACCCTCTCGCTTTTTTTTTTTTTTTTTTTTTTTAATAAGCAAATAAAACTTGCTCCATGTCATTTCCTCAAGCGGCGCGTGACCCTCATGGAGTCACTCTCCAGATACAAGCGTCTCCGTGGAACTGCATACATCGCTGTGATGTGCACCAGTGGCAGTACCACCCCCCCCCACCCCCCACTAAACACCCCTCCACCCCCCCCCCCCCCCAAGCAGAAACATCTTGTTAATTACTCTGTAGTGCTAACATGACAGCAAGGCTAACGGCGCCTTTGGAAGGTTCAGACATGGCCAAGCAGAGCGGTTTATTGGCTCAGAAGTGTGATTTATGATGCCTCATTGGGAGGACTAAATCATCCCTGTTCGCGTGTGTGTGTGTGTGTGTGTGTGTGTGTGTGTGTGTGTGTGTGTGTGTGTGTGTGTGTGTGTGTGTGTGTGTGTGTGTGTGTGTGTGTGTGTGTGTGTGTGTGTGTGTGTGTGTGTGTGTGTGTGTGTGTGTGTGTGTGTGTGTGTGTGCGCGTCTCACCGCAGGAACGCAGCCGAGGGGACGGCTGATTGAAGTCTTAAAATGTTTGGCGGGAATAAATAGGCTTGACTCCTTGACATTCTTCTAAACTCCAACCATTTAACCGTGCGCCGTGATTAATTGGAATGAGTGCGGCGAACAATCGGGGGGCTGTGGGGGGGGGGGGGGGGGATTAATTTCCCCGCAGAGTTGAGCGGTTGCATAGCGCTGTCATGTCTGTGTCTTCCCTCAGACCCCGCGGTGCGTCGCCACGGCTCCTCAAGGGAACGGGTCACCAGCGACGAGGGATCTGAAGCACTGAGTCCATCAGACCGAGCGTCACTGCCGGGTTAACGTGGACCCCCCCCCCCCCCCCCCCCCACTCACCCCCCCCTGTGGTTCCTACCCTCGGCGCGCTGCGACGCCAAACAAAAGTAAGTGAATGTGATGGACAAGGCTTCTTGATTAGTCCTGTACTCTGTTTCCTACGGCTACAGCTCGATGCAAGTAAGACATTTAGCTGATGGTACCGCGCCGCCGCGACTCGCCTCCATCAGGGAATGTTTCTTTTGGTTTCATATATTTTTGCCACAAAAGTTTTGTTTGCAGTGGAAATACATGAACATAACCTGATCACAAAAGTGCGAAAGCCGTGTTCTTCTCATTTTGATCACGTTTTTTTTTTTTTTTTTTGGCGTAATATGATGTTTTTTTTCAGTTTCTATGCTGCCCCCTTTGGGACAGGCTGGGTCTTTTCATTGAATCAACAGGGAACTGCAGGGCGAAGGTCAGTGTATGAAAGAGCAGAGGGGTCGCTGTGGAGACACATAGTGAAATTGAGAGGTGGCGGAGAGGTCGCTGTGGTGTTGCAGAGAGGTCGCTGTGGCGATGCGGAGAGGTCGCTGTGGCGATGCGGAGAGGTCGCTGTGGCGATACGGAGAGGTCGCTGCGGTGATGCGGAGAGGTCGCTGTGGTGATATGGAGAGCGGAGAGGGTGATGCGGAGAGGTCGCTGCGGCGATGCGGAGAGGTCGCTGCGGCGATGCGGAGAGGTCGCTGCGGCGATGCGGAGAGGTCGCTGCGGCGTTGCGGAGAGGTCGCTGCGGCGATGTGGACGAGTCGCTGCGGTCTTGCGGAGAGGTCACTGCGGTCTTGCGGAGAAGTCGCTGCGGTCTTGCGGAGAGGTCGCTGTGGCGTTTCGGAGAGGTCGCTGCGGTGTTGCGGAGAGGTCGCTGCGGTGTTGCGGAGAGGTCACTGCGGTGTTGCGGAGAGGTCGCTGCGGCGATGTGGAGAGGTCGCTGTGGTGTTGCGGAGAGGTCGCTGTGACGATGCGGAGAGGTCGCTGTGGTGACTGTGAAAACCGAGCGTAGAGAATATGACCTTTCTAGTTGAATTTCAGATTATATTGACTTTCACAAACAATTAACAAAAACAAAACCACCTTTCATCATTGTAAATAATAAGTTGAATGAATCGCATGACGAGCTTGTGTTCATGTTGTAGCTAAACTCTCTCTCTCTCTCTCTCTCTCTCTCTCTCTCTCTCTCTCTCTCTCTCTCTCTCCTTTCATGCTACGGTTTCTTGCGGTATACGTTCAACACGTGACGATATTTTCGCCTCGGCGCCGCCCGAGGGAAAACCTTTGTGACTTACACTAAGTGCGCACACGTGTGAACCCTGTTTTACCTCCGTACGCTCTGACGTGGAGATTTAACATAAACAGCTGAGAGGCGGCGGCGGCGTGGGGTCGGAGGGGGAGCGGGTGGTACCTCTGCCAGGACAACCCGAGGCGGCGTCACGGGCGGAGCAATTCTTCTTGGCAAAATTATGGAATTACATTGAGTGCAGGACAGTTCCTGAAGATTGGATAAGGGATGAATAATTTAAAGCCTGATGATTAATCCAGTGGCAAAATGCCCCGCTGAAATATAGAGCCTCTGAAGGTAACTTTAGCCCTCAAGAAAGACGGATGTGGAGGTTCGTCATGCGATTTTTCTCAGGAAATTTTCATCTTGAGCGCGTCATAAATCTCACTGGCAGAGGGGGGAGGGGGAGGGGGGTGTGGTGCACGATAAGTTCATTGCCAGCGCGTACAATTATAGCTCGATTGTCCGTGCGCCCGACGAGCAACATGTAAACCGAGTGCAAACGGCTTCTGAAGTTGGGATTGGTCCCCCCGGTTTAATCCCGTTGTTGATACAGACTTCGGAGCTACTTGGATGAGCTTACAGGGTTTGCTCCCGAGTTAAAGACTCTCACACTGTCAGTTCGACGTATAGCTTACCGAGAAACTTCCAAAACATTTTTTTTTTTTTGAAGAGTTGCGGGATTACGGCATTAAACGGTCTGAAGTGTGCAGAGTGTGTGTGCAGGAATTAGAACGCAGAGAGTGCAAGCTGCTTTTACTTTTCTCCTGATAAATATAGATAACACTGAGGGCACCGCTGTATTGCTTTACACAGGGAAAAGCACAAACCTGAATCAATTTCACAATTAGCCAGTTCAGTGTTTTAATTAAAAAACAACAGTCGCCTTTGAAGAAATCAATTCCAACTAAAGAGGCAAAAGAAAAAAAAAAAGGGAAGAAGAATTCCCCCGCTGGTGGAGCATCCCTCAGTGCTGTCAATTCAAAGACATGCTGTCGGCCTTCTCTGTAGTATAAATATTTAAAAGCATTTAAAAAAGAACCGTCTCAATAAGCATCAGCAGCCTTTGTAGCCTTGAGTTTGATGCCGTCTCTTAAAAGAGGTTTCTTGTGCCTTAATTTAAAAGACAAAACAAAACAAAACAATGATTTCTGCCAAATTTTTATCAAAGAACAATAATGAAAATATGCTGAAATTATTTTGTGCAAATAATGTGCGTTTGGATATTCGGATATGAATCACAGTTAATTGAATTGTTTGTATGAATATGATTGAAGATGTATGATCCCCTCCAAGATTAGATCTAAAATATTTGTAAAAAGGCTCAAAATGAGCAAAACCAAATGTCAATTAAATCACGTTGATAAAATAAAACACAATTGTATTTAAAATTTTTTTTACATAAAATAAGAGCTAGCTAGTTGCTCAAATTGCTGACTCATTTCCTGAACACAGTGAAGTTTTACAGTAATGTTGTTAATAAGTTATCAATACTGAAAATGGAAAATCAGTTTATAATTTTGTTTACTTTTAAAGTGTCAGACTGATAATTTAAAGCAAATAATGTGAATGTGTTGTGAAAAAAGTAGCTAACTAATGGTAGCTCATAGCTAAAGTCGCTGACTCACATCTTTAATTACATCTTATATATAGCGCCAATTTCCTCCAAATACACTAAAACATTGGTGAAAATAGCCTCAAGACATCACGTATTTAAAAAGGAAATTGAAAGATTTACAGGTTTTGGATGAAATAGTGTTGAAATGTTTCATCCACACATCTGCTAGCGGTCTGAGCTAGCATGTTAGTTAGCTGCTAAAGTCGCACATACGGAGTCAGATCATATTATATTAAGAAAAAAATTGTTTGAATATATGTTTTGACAGTTAATAAACAGATGTTTTGATGGTAATGAATACAAGTTTTTTTTTTACAAAAGTTGCTGACTCACCATTAGCTGCTTTAAAAGTTATGTTTAGATCGTTCAAACAAGCGCTGAAAGTGTTACCCATGAAAGAAGCCAGATCGTCAGATAGCATTAAAGAATTAGTTGAAAATCATCCGCCTTTAACAATAAAGATTGTTGTTTTTTTCTCCAGAGTTTTTCAATTTGGTTGGAGCTCTGAAATAGTAGCATGTTGATAAATTTGCCAACTCTTTTGCTGTATAAAAAAAACTGTATCCTGATTTCTGGACAGTTTTTTCATTTAATCTGGTGAAAACAAACAAAAACTGTTAAAAATGTTAACCGAATGTTTTTTTTACACCCAAAAACCAAGGCTCTAAATACAGATATAGTTAGAGCAGTGGTGATAAACATAAGGCCTGTGGACCAAAATCTGCCCACTAGATGGTCCAATACATCCTGTGCAATATTAATAGCTTTAAAAATGACAAAAAAAGACACTAACAGGAATTTTCATTAAAAAGTCATAAACAACCTGCTTCTTAGATGACGTTAGCATTAGCGTCTTAGCCAATTACATCGATTTCTTTGTGAATTTCAACTCTTTAAGGTTTGTTAAACTATAATAAAGGAGGAGACCTTTCCACATTCTATTCATATCTCTAAACAACGGAAAACATTTGGAGTTTTCCCCCATATTTTCATTCCACCCATTAATTTATGTGACCATGTGGACCAGAAACAAGTTGGCGTCGACGGTTGCGGCTTCGGGGTTTTTTGTTTTTTTTTTGCCGGAAAAGAAGTCAAACATTTGTTAACACGCTGCCAGTATCTTCAAGCGGTCGGGCGTTAATACGCCCGACAAGTGCGGATTTTTGTTTCCAACGATTCCCTCGGCGAGTGCGGTATCTGCGCCGTCCGTGACGCCGCTTCTCGTTCCCACACCCGTCGACCTGCCAGCTTGCGTCTCCGTCCCCCCCCGGCAGCTTTTGCCTCCGCCCCACCTGAGAAAAACTCCACGGGTGTTGCTTGCGAGCCTGTACGTTTTAGTCAGCCGGTATTAGAAACACCGAACTCCACCCCGTGTTAGCGCGTGCGGGACGACGGTTAGAGGGTGGAGGGAGGGAGGGTGATGGAGGGAGGGAGGGAGGACGCCGGATTCTCGCCTCACCTCACTGTGTGGTTTAGTGAGCGGCAAAGCTGGGCAACTTCAAACACCGGCAGTGATAAACCCCCGCCTGATGAAAGACTCCAGCTTCAGAGGGAGACGAGGTGATGGGCTTAACTCGGGCGGCGGATTTAGCGGCTCTGTCTCTCACTCGCCGCGATTTGTCGAACGCCGCGCCGCCTGATTGTTATTCACAGGGAAGAGTAATGACGCCCGTCTTTGATCTGTGGGAAATGTTAACATGGAGGCTTGAACGAAGCAAATTCTCCCCCACGTCACCTAAAAAAAATAAATAAATAAAAAATACCCTACTTCATTAGGTAAATGAGCGACGGCGCGCTTTCTACAAATGAAATAAAAAGCAAGAGTCGGTCCTGCTGCAGTTGGAGGCGACGGCGTGATGTCCCAGAGCATGTTAAAATGTTTACTACCACCATCTACTGTTCACTCTGAGGAGCTGACGACAGACCTTCCTCATGCACTCAGTCTGAAACATCAAAGTGTGCAGATTTTTCAAGGAAAAGCCCCCCCCCCCCTCTGCAAAAAAAAAAAAAAGAGGATGATTTCAAGGATTTAGCTTTGCAAAGCAAGTGATGCTGATTTCCTCCCTCTTTCCAGACATTTCCTCACACAAAGCCCTTCTGGTTAATGATGCAAATAGTTAAACTACACATCCGCTTCTTCAGAGTCTTGAAATTCATTAACACAGAACACAAGCTGGTCTCGGGGGGGGACGAGTCTCTTATTTCTTTATTTTAACCCCATAGATCACAGTAAAGTTCCTGAGGGAGGGAACAAATGGGATCTTTAAGATCTGAGAGAGACTGATTTCAGTGTACCGTCAAAACAAAACGACTGATTTAGATGGAAATATACATTTTTTGTGCATCTTTTCAAACATTTGCCCTCAACACAGGTCACTGTGTTATTTTATCAGGGAGGGAACAAGTGTGATCTTTCAGTTTAAAGGAAAAAAAGGTCTCGGGCAGATTGATTTCAGACAACGTAGTTTAGAGAAATCTGTTGGGTTTTTTTTAACCCCTTCTACCTAAACACATCCGCTCACAAATCCCCTATGATGATGATGTAGATTTGCGCCATTAACCTAAGTGGTAGATATCAGTATGGTTTGTAAAGGAGGAACCAAAAGTGATCTTCCAGAGAAAAAGAAAGGACTCATTTCAGGTGACTCATTTTGATAAAAGCTCCTATTTACATGGAAAAATGTGTATTTTTCACGTTTCCACTCACAAATCCCCTGTGAGGATGTGGGTCTGAGTCTCGTTTCCTCTTGGCTCCGAGCCGTAATCCTCACACGGCTCTCTGCACACCCGACGGATCCCGCTCTGTTTCCAAGGGACTCAAGGTTCCCGCCGACATCCATTCCGAGCGGCTCAAGGTTCAAGACGCTGTTTTCCGGAATGAACTGAGCGTCCATCACTGCAAAAAATCCTCCTCTAACTCCGGCACCCACAGGAAAAAAAAAAAGTTCCCGGCTCTGTTGCGATGATGTAGGTATTAATTTTAAGGCTGCTATTTGCAGAAGGTTTTTTTTTTTTCTTTTTTTTTTTCCCCCAACAACTTTTTATTTAACATAAATAAATCACTTTTTGCAGCCTCGTTGACTCGCGCTGTATTTTTCATTGTGTGCCTTTACTGCATGTTAAATTTAGAAATCTGCTGCCTTGCACAAAACTCTGCAAACAAGTTTTCCTCGAGTGCAGAAAGGATGAGAAGAAACATCACGGCGTGTTTCTGCAGGGGAAATTTAGCCGCCGTAACTCGGGGAATGTGGTTCATTTGCGTTTTGCATTATTATAATACTTATTTGATTTTATTGAATTGAGGCAGGTTTTTGTTGTTTTTTTTTAAACTGATAATGCAAGAAATGACTATTTATATAGACATTTATTAAATAGTTGCATACATAGTCAGGGATGTCAAATACAAGGCTCGGCGAGAAGCATTTCACTGTATTTTGCATCAGAAAGTTCCATTAAAATTCACTTTTTATGTTGAGATTATAGTCATTTCTGTTGGTAATTGTTCAGTTCTGTACATTTTCATCACATATACTGTCCAGCACAACAAAGAAAAACTTTAATATTAAATGTTGTTGTAGCACTATTTCACTGGTTCCATCCGCCCGAGATGAAATTGTGCTTCATGTGACCCCTGAACTAAAATCTGTTTGACGTCCCTGCTGCTGTAAATAACCGCCATCTATATTCATATCTGTTGAATTTCATGGAAATGAGAGGATTTCATATTGAGTAGTCTCGCCGAGTTTGATAGATTATTATGGATTATTTTTTTTTATTATCGTGGACGATATATTATCGGCTGCGGATGCTCAAAAGTGGAGCAACTCTAACCGTCATTCTGTTTTAATCTTTTTCCATTTACTTGCATTCTATTTCTCTTTCATTCTTTCTTTTTTAAATTTTTTTTGAATTGAGAAGAGCTTCCGACACTTTCACACACCAAAATCAAATCCACCAGCTCAAGTTTAATATTTCACCGAGCGCCGTTAAGGCTCTTCGGGGGTTAATAAATTGGCCCGGAAGCAGGACAGAGGGAGGATATAGAGGCTAAATTCTCTCCGGCGAGTCGTTTGGAGCGTCTCTGTCATGCCCCCCCCCGGGGGGGCCCTTTTGACTCGGCCCTCATCAGAAGCCCCACTGCGCCCGTCCGTCACTCCACCCGGCTGCCGAGCTCTGATTGGATCGGAGATTGATTACAACGCCATTCCTGCGGCGGTGGGAGCGACACGCGTTGGTCGGAGTCGGTTCTGCGAACGCTCGGAAGAAGGAAATCAGAGTTTTACAGATTCAAACGTTCCGGATTCGGTTTTGTCACAGCTTTTTTTTTTTAAATTTTTTTATGAAAAGCATGGGATAACCCTAATCCGCATTAATCTTGAAACGTCTGGTGTCGCAAACTGCTCGCTCAGCAACTCGCTAAACGTCGTTTGACTGAGAGGCGACAATGTGTTCGATGCCGTTTCAATCTGGTGACTCCTCTCCTATGAAAAAAAAAAAAAAAGACTCAGCGGAGGGATATTGTATTGATAAAAAAAATCCCCCACAGCCATCTGTTGGAGTAATGAAATGGCACTTGGCGGAAGATCTGGATGACCTCTCGGCATATGCCGCCACGCCGGAGTCGGAGGCGCAACCTTTTCCCCGTCGCCGGCGACCATCATCATCATCATCATCATCATCATCATGGGCAGCCTCGTAATCATCAAAACCTCATCTGTTGCATTCATAAATCCCACACCGGTCTGGATTCTCGAGGATTTGCAAAAAGAAAAAAAAAAAACCAGCGCGCCATATGCTGCCACCCCTGCGCACGCACGGTCTCACCAACAGAAACGGGTGGTGGTGGTGGTGGTGGTGGAGGTAGGGGGGAGGGAATTCATTAAAACTCGCCGGTTCGGATTTGTAAGACCGGCAAATATCAGAGTATGACGACGAGACGCGACCCCCCCCCCCCCCCCCCCCCCCCTTTTATTGTGTGATGAACAAACTTGGCTGAGACTTAGGCTGTGTCTCAATTCTCCCCCTGAGCCCTTCATCTTACCCCTTTGAAATGTACGAGTCTGAGGGGTGTCCCATTTCACTACTGCGGAGAGGTGAGGGGAAGGGCTATTCACCCCTCGAAACGAAGCGTTTCCAGATGCACACTTTAAACAGAGGGGTAGGAGGACATGGCGCCGAAAGACTCGCATTGCACATATATACGCTTCTAAAGTTCTATAAACCTGTTGTGTTTTATTCTAGTAAGAACGGCAGTAGCGCTGCCGTCTGTCGTATGTAGCTTCGGTGTGTATTTGTTTCATAGAGACCGTGTTTATAACATTTTATTATTACACTGTATAGTTCCAAAGTCTTCTAATAGGGGTGTTTTGAAAACAGGGACCCCCGAGCAAACGAGGAAGCTCCTCCGCCTTCGCATGGTGAATGAGGAAATATTTCTGAAGTCCAAATACGGCGCAAAAACTGAAGTAATCCACGTCTCCGTCTATTTCTTCACCTTGATGTGGGAAAGGCGGAAAACGAAACAAAGCAGCCAAGCTGCTGCAACACGTTGAATTTGGGACGGCGTGACGACGCTCCTGCTGGAAAATCAACAAACATCCGTGGCTCAGCTCTGCTGATATAACGGCGCCGTATTATGACGTCAAAGCTGTGAGACGGAGCGAGAGGGGGAGGGGTGTCCCAAATCTAAGGGCTGAAACTGCCTTTGCCCTCGTTTTGGAGGTGGAGGGCTAAGGGGTAGGAGGAGGGCTAAGGGGTAGGCGGAGGGCGAAGTGGTAGGCGTAGGGGTAAAAATAGAATTGGGATTGGCCCTTAAAGTCGCCCCGGACGCTCCCTTTAAAGTGTTAATGGGCTGGATTGTAACAGCGAGGCGGCGAGGGCCCGTCTGACTTCACGGCGGCATCCTGGAGGCCGGCTGAGACGCCGCCGCGCCGAACGGCGGCAATTTCAAGGATTACCGTCGGGGCGGAAAAGAGAGCAATTAATCTCTGTCTTCAAAATGGGATACAGCCGAGCATCAAGGCCTTTAGGATCTTTTTGGGGGAATGATAAGCCTCTGTTTACCCTTTTTGTTTCGTAATGATGCTTTGTGAGAGCATGTGGCGGATTTCCAACATGTGCATGTGTAAGTGTGCCGTTTGTTAAAAGCAGGATTTTTTTTTTTATCAGACATGCGCGAGAGGCGTTTGTTTGTTTTTTTTGCTTTTTTTTTTGTTTGCTCGTTTTTCAATTACAGCCGGTTCCCGAGCGGCTGCAGCGTCCGGGGTGCTATCAGTTTGAACAGGATGTTTGATCAGAACTAAGCTCTGCTGACATTTGATTTATTTATTTGTTTATTTATTTTCCCTCTCGAACGCGCGTCCTTGTCCTCCTCTTTTTTTTTGTGTTGTCGGGTCGAAACCGGAACGAGAATCCACCACAGACCTTCAGAGGGGTCGCCCTGAATTCCACAAATTGCGTTCTTGCGTTGGAATTCGGCTGTCAAGGAAGGGCAGTGGAGTTTTCCGGTGCCGTACCTGCCCGACACTGACGAGCAGAACACCAAATAAAAAAACAAACAAAAAAAAAATAACCCTGAAAGTAGCTGTACATCATTTCCCCCCTCCGGCTGCAGGATTCAGCCTGATCGGACCTGGCACGGCAAGCATCTTTACCTTCAGGAGCTACGCAACGGCTTTCTCCATCTGTCCGTGCTGATATAACTCTTCATCTGCCTGAGAACACAAACTTACAAGAGGAAACAAACGCGGAAAATATGGAGCTTTGGCTTCAACTTGTTTGTCTCCCCATACCACCAGAAATAAAACATGAGAGCACGGAAACGCTGCGTAATTCAATAATCCGACACACAAACGCCTGCTGCGTTTCCAAGGGAAACGAAAAATCCACGACACTCCTTCAAAGACGCTAACGTTGTACTTGCGTGGACATTTCTAGGAAAGCAAACGGCGTCCGAGATCCCGATTACATCATGCTTCAATTGAAAACGCAGCCTGAGACTGCAGGAAAAGCCAAACGATTAGTTTGCAGAAGCCAAAACTGAGGTCATTCTATTGCAGTGTTTTTCAACACACTGGTGTTTCCGCAAGATCTAGTCAGGTGCGCCGTGGGAAATGATCCAATTTCATGTTTTTTTCTAAAAATCATTTGGTCTCACAGCTGCAGAGTAATCATGTATAAATACTCTTCGCCAATAGATGGCAGCGCAGAACTTTGCCGGTGAAATCGAAACTGACAGACGTCAGTCTGGTTAATCTCCGCCACCTGCGGCTGCTGCCATCTTGTATCGAAGTACTGTGTCGGTGACAGTGATGGAGAAGTTTTTGAAAAGGGAGGATTCGAACTCCGAACTGGACATGTTGGTGTTTGTCCGTCTTCTATTCCTGCCAGGATCTCAGTTCTTCATCCATCAGGTCCAGGTTTCACGCTGAAGGGAGTAAAAATTAAAAAAAAGAAATTGGGAAATACTTTTTTTCTGTATTTACTTGATTCCTGTTGATAAAACTTTGACGAGAATCACTTTATCTTGTAAATAGAGGGTACAGAGTTTTAAATTTTAACATTTTCGTGTGGTGGTGTGCCTCCAGAGTTTTCCAAAGAAAAAAGTGTGCCTTGGCTCAAAAAAGGTTGAAAAACACTGATCTATTGGATATATATCTCTTCTGGTGGACAAAATATTGTAACTTTATCGTTTTGTCCATCCAGCCATCTTTACTGACACACACACACACACACACACACACACACACACACACACACACACACACACACACACACACACACACACACACACACACACACACACACACACACACACACACAGACCCACACCTGTAATTTATACCAATGGCTAATTTAAAGTCGCCACTAATTGCAGGTTTTTTGAACTGTGGGAGGAAATTCGTCATACTTTGCAGCCGTCAACAGTTTGTGATGGAGTTTGGACTTGGGAGCAATATCACACACTCCTCAGTCGTATCAGATCATCCCATTAAATAGACAGAATATACGACATGTTGCGTATTCTTTCTAGTGCTTAAATATCAGATGAGTTGTGATTGGTTAGACTTTGCTGAATAGAGTTGAATAGCAGCTGGTATTCTCTCCCCCCGTATGGTATTGGCTCCATCAAACATTAGATACGTATCAGGAATGTGAATTGTCTCTTGTAGTCGCGAGCGCTGGCTAAGAGGAAGCTCTTGTGAAACATTTCTGTGGAGGCTGATTGTCCACGGCCACAAAAACAAACCCACGTGTTGCTTTTATTGCAACCGATAATTGGTGTTGTTGTCATTACGGCAGGAGAAAGGAACTCAAGCCAAGTGTTGTAGAAGGATGATTCATAGAAGTAAAGCTTCATATACTTGCATGTGTGTAGAAACAGAGAGGTGGGGCTTCACATGGTGTAAATGTCACTTCGGTGAATTGGAATGAGGATTTGCTATTCAAGCCACCAGAGGGGTCGACGCTAAATCAACATCCTGGCTAAATACTGAGACGGAGACATCATTTTCCGAGCGAAGGAGGACGTGGATGATAATCATGAGGGCAGGAGGTCCTACTGATGTTGATATTGAGAAAGAGGCGATGCTTTTAGACCAACGAGGCCATGTGAAAGTGTTGAAAAGCATTGTACTCAAAGTTGATTTCCCCAAATCCATCTTTTCTTTGAATATTGGGTCATAGGAGCTGCATTCAGAATCTGCTGTGTCTGTGTGAGCCGGACTGGCTCCGCCCACACACGCCCGTCTATGGGAACAGAAGGAAGTACTTCCTCATGTGCCAGAGCAGAGCTGCCCAATTGTGGGAGGAGTCAAAGGGGGAGGAGCCTACCTTGATTGTGACTGGCTAAACCCCCGATGACACTATGTAGGGTTTGATTTCTGATTGGCTGGTTGGAGCAACACACTTTTTAAAACCTGGATCAAGCCAGGGAGAGAGAGGACACACTTTCTTCACTTCTGGGGCAACATTCCAGGTATGGAGACGATTAGTTAGAAAGTTAGAAACCTTTTGATCTCTGAAAGATCAAAAGGCTAGAAAACCATTAGAAAAGTGAATTTTGCATAATAAGATCCTGCTTATGTGCCATTTAAACAAACATGGCGGCCCCATAATGGCATGACCCACAGTCTGTATTCTAGTTTTTATCGTCCACATCGGTAATTTAATAGTTGAGACTCGCCACCAACAGCATCTGATTCGCCGTCAGTCCATACGAATGTCACGTTTTCTCAATCTTCACGTTTATAGCACGCCGTCCTCATTAACAATATGAGCTTCCGCCACTAACTTTGTGGTCCTAAACATCTAAACTTTCCGCGGCGGCACGGCGTGACCACGACACCCCGGCAAACACGACTCGCAACCAAAAAAAACGGCGACGGCGCGCCGTCCCCCCGATTTGCCACCAGAAAATTAATTTGAAGTTTAGCCGAGCAAGGTGTGCGGACCCAGCCGTGTGCGAGAGTCTCGGTTGCAAAACAGAGATCAAATTTACTTTTCTTCTATTCACTCTCTCCTTCCCTTTCTCCTTCCCTGTCTTTCACTGATAAGCCCCCGTCGCCGCCCGACACAATGGCTCCATTGTGGCGAACTGCAGAGCTGATAATGTTACGTGACATTAAGGGCAATGATGTTAGTCTCCATTCAGGGGAGACATTTTGATTGGAATGTAGACCCACAATAGGGCGCCATAATATCCAGTGCTTTCAGAAATTAAGGAATCCAATATTAAACACAATCGCCATTGATTCTGGGTGTTTTATTAGCCTGTATATTGGGGAGATGTGAGGCTTTTCAGATAAAGTGAGCGCAAATGTGCCAATATTAACACGGAGAAAGACTTTTATGGTGATCTCGTTCACGCGTACATTTGCAGTACGATATATCAGATCAATATGTCGTCGTGTGTGTGTGTTGGGGGATGGGGGGGGGGGGGGGGTTCTTTTTTCTTCTTCTTTTTAACCGTATGTTAATTTGAAACCAATCTATCCACACCAGCTGAAGCGCCGCGAATTCCCAATGTCATTTAACTCCTCTGAAGTAACAACTCAATTGTTTTTCCGCTCTTTTTATGTGTAATAATATTCATATTGGCCTGAACGCTGACCCGCGGGGGGTGGTGGTGGTGGTGGCGGTGGAGGGTGGGGGTGGGGGTGGGGGGGGGGGGTTGGAGGCCATTTCCAAGCTGTCACTGCAACGTCTTTATCTTCGCTCTCCAAACGTCGGGGTCAGCCGAGACTCGACACTCAGCAGACAATTCTCCGGAAGACCTAATGTGATTAATGGGTGTCACTTAAAGAGGCTGAAGAAGAAGAGGAGGAGGAGGAGGAAGAGGAGGAGGAGGAAGAGGAGGGGAACAAAGAAAAAGTCAGTCGAGGGAGAAAAAAAAAAGGTACATTGGCGGCGGGAGCCCCTCCACCCGCCCTTTTGGCTACACGCTGTAAAAATAAATGAAATGTTCAATGTCACTTTGAAAGTTTTGAACGCGGCCGAGGGAATGCAGCCTCGAGACGAAGGCGTGGGCGGCTCGCAAATTAGCAGGTCTTGTGTTCGGTAATTGTTTGGCATTAAGGCGACGGTTGCCTCGGATTCCTCAAATTCGACCCCACAACGGATTCCAGCAGCCGGAAGGCCATTTTCCCACGGACTGCCGCTTTGGCGGCCATTTTTCTGTGCGCGTCGTCTCGACGTTCGAGAGCTCAAGAAGATACGCCTGAACCGTCATCGTCTGGGATGGGCGCTCGATAAAATCAATGTTTACAGTCAGGAGGACGACTTCTGCATCTGTTTCTAACAAGATAAGACCAAGACTGGATCTGATCGCGTTCATCTTGTGCCGTTTATATAACCCTCTTTATTTCTGCCGTGGCTCTTCCGTTTTGTTTTGCGCCTTTTGCATTTGAATTATCGGCCTTTTCTTTAGGGGATTGCAGCTTTTACAACTATATGTCTTTTGTATTTGTTTGGCAACTTTTGTATTTATGTTTCTGGCTTTTGCAGGTTTTTTTTTTCTGCTTCTGTATTTCTACCGTGACCCAGGTGTTTGTGTCTTTTGCATTTCAAGTGTGGTTTTTTTTTTGCGGGTGATGGCTTTTACCATCACGTCCAGGCTTTGGTATTTATGTTACAGCTTTTACGTTTGTGTTACAACTTCAGTATTTGTGTGTCGGGGGTCAGTGTTGTGGCTTTTACATTAGTTTTGTGGCTTTTTGTATTCATGTTATCAATTACACTTGTCAATTTTGTATTTGTGTTTTCACTTTTACCTTCTATTGCAATTTTTTTTTTTTTGGGTTTTTATCATGGCGTTTTTGATTTTTGCATCCGTGCAGCAACTTTTTGCATTTGTTTTTATATTTTTGCATTGTGGTTCCCCTGGTGTTTCCACGATAATACAAATTATACACAGCTTCGTAATTTTATCTGACTATGTCGGCACATTTTTTGGGACATAATTGAGTGCAAACACTTTGGAATTACCACCAAATGGACCCGAGCATCAACATGAGCGTGTATTAATTCTCCCGTACTATTGTATTAAATGGAAAATTACATTTAACGTTAAGAACTCTTTGAACCGAACAGCTTTATAGTTGGAGGCTTACTGAAAAACTGCAATAAATCCACACGCAACATCGGAGAAAACTCATAGAAAACATTACAAAGCACAATGAGAGCGAGGTTGACGTGTCCATTATACACGTGTCACGCCGAACTGCCTGATCCTTTTTTATTGCGGAAGGTACAAAGCAAATAAACAACATTTGCAGTCGTCAATCGAGAAAGTCCCACTTTCAGCTCAATAAACTGGAAGAAGTTTTCGCTAAGTGCACATCTGACATATTACAGCTTCTTTGCATCCTCTCACATGCCCGTTTCACACACACACACACACACACACACATCGGGAAGCGATGGCGGTTGTAGCTGCAGTTTTGGATTAGAGTCTGAGGAGCAAAAAAAAGCGGCTGTGGAGGGGAGATGAAGGTCTCCCCGTCGCACCGCCTTGTGAAGGAGGCTGAGCACCTGATAAGGCCGCAGCCACCTAATCCTCCCCACCTCAACCCACCACCCTTAAAAAAAAGAAAAAAAAAGAAAAATAGAGAAAAGCTTAAAGTCAATACTCACCCAGAGACTGATGAGGGAAGGCCTCCGAGGCTTCCGGCTTCACCACGTCACCCGGGCTGGTGGGGGGTGGGGGTGGGGGGGGTCGATAAGCCGGCCCCGACAAATTCCCATTATTTCCCGTCGAGCGGAGACGACTTCATTGTTGGATTTGACACGTGTAAAATATGTTTTTTTTAAATTCTTGGTCATTTTGCCGTTTTGCTTGGCGTTTGAGCTCGAGCTGTTGGAAGACGCTGGAAACTGGTTGTAAAGAGGCGACGCAGATGAAATTATAGATATTCTTTAAGTTTCCGACGATCCTCCCGAAACACCGACTCGTCTCGTTTTGGACTCGGGAACGGAAAAACGAACGCAATGTAGCGCGGTGAGAAATGCAAACGCTTCACACGTCTCGGCATCAATTTACCTGAAATGGAGTAAAAGTAAAACAATGTGACCTAATAAAAGTAGTGAACTTAATTATTGAAACATTTGTGGTGCCGGTATGGAACGCTAGACGCTCTCAAACTCGCCTCAATACCAGGGTGAGTTTGTAGAAATATGCATAATTCAACAATTTTAGGAGCTTTTTGGATTTATTTTTTTTATATATATATACTTTGTGTCACCAATAATGAAGTTTAAAGGTTATTGTGTCACTATTATACTGGAGACTTGACATGAAATTTGGCATCCAAGCTAAAAACTTCCAAAATGTGTATTTATTTATTTTTTAAGCCTTTCTGTTGTCGCCCAACTTCTCAAGCTTCAGCTGGCAGAGAAGTCACACAGACGTTATCCTGTAATATTTATTCCCTGACACACTTGAGAATCTGGTCTTTTTTATTCAAGGCATCAAACCATGATGGTCCCTCCACCGTACTTCACTGCTGGGTTTCTTTATGTTGCCCAGTAACAGTTCGGTTTAGTATTACAAATAATTTTCATAGTTAACCATGTCCAAGTTGGTGTTTTTTTCTTTTTTCAAAGCATCTTGTCCGGCCATGGACAACATGCCTCTTCAAGACGGTTCCTGTATTGTGACTTTAGTCCGGCTCCCACTTATGTGCAAATCCTGAATTGGTCTAATCAGCCTCCAATCGAAGGTCTTCAAACATAGAATTGTTTATATGAGTTTTGTTTTATTAAATTTCTTATTCAAAGTAGGTATTTTGGAGTCAAAGGTCACTTATTTTAACTCCAGCAAACAGGTGAGGTACATTGTGTTTACTGTGATGTGGATGAAGGAAAAAAAAAATCAGATATGAAAACTGACAAATGCAGAAAAGTTGTAATATATAAAGGTTGCAAGTAAATATATTTGTGTATGAGGCTCCGTTGACGACATTTCAAGTCGTTTTTTTGTGTGTGTTTGTTTCAGAAGAGTGTTTACACACCCAATGTTTTGAAAACAATGTCCGTTTCCACGGAAACGCTGAAAACGATGTAGTTGGCATGCCAGGCCACAAGTTGTTGCTGTTGGTGGTTTTTGTAATGAAACCACACACACACACACATCATGACACCGTGGAGGAAACGTTGTTATTTTCCATCTACTGAGCATGTGCAGAACAACTATTTACTTCGCCCTTTGCATTTCCTCCCATTTCCACGAAGACGGAGCGTTTTCAAAAAGTTGCGTTGTCGGTTTCTCTCAGACCCGGAAGCACATTTTGGTCGACTTTAAATATTTTCAATGGAATAAACATCATTAGCGCTCTGTAAGCAAAAGCCACAAACGGAAAGCTCGTGTTATGATTAATTTATCGCCATTTAAACTTCAGCGACACAATTAATAACTGATCTAAAGCAAATCAAACAAACCTCACAGACTCTAAATGTCCTTTAAAGATCAAACTTGTTGAAATTAACTGAATAATCAGGAAGTTGTTAACATTAATATTAATTAGTATGAAAGAGCTTTCAGCTGGAAGCCCAATCTTCAGTAATCACGTCGTATGGTTTGTGAAACTTCTTTGTGTTTTAATAAGATAATATTTTAACCCTCATCCACCTCTTGCTGGGGGAAAAAAAAAAAAATCCTGTGCTCTCATCAGAAATCACACCCCTATAGACCAGCATATATACAGGCACACATATATGAAAATCAAAAGTGCAGAAAATGAGCTTCCATCTGAGTGATGCACTGATTGGCCTTCTTATCTCAGATTGCAGGTGTCTGATTTGATGATGAAGTAAGTAGGAGAGAAGAAAAAAAAAAAGAGCCGCTGCCACGTGTTTGCTGTAATCACAATTTAAATCAGACTCTTTAATCCACAGATATGACATCAAACTAATGCCAAGTGTGGCGCTAAATGTTTGGAGGAAGTAAACACGCCGCGGCAGAAACATGTTTATTCCGCCGGGGAGCTTTTCTGACGCGACCTTATTTAACTCCGGCCACGTTTTTTTTTTTTCCCCCCTCCCTTTTCAAGAAACAAAACTCGACTCCGCTCAGAACGCATCAAATCAAAAAATTGGTTAATTTATTTTTAGCACTGATATGTATTTCACCCTCCTGCATTGTGTGGAGACTTCTCACCAAATTAGCTGTTGAGTTGCATTGTGGGAAATGTAGTTTTAGGGGGATGTTGCAATTAAAAAAATCAAGATATCCTTCTTATGGCTGCTAATCTCTGAAAAAAACTTTTCTATGTCCTTTAATGTGATAAAAGTATAATAATAAAACACGTATATGTCCCTTTAAATGGCTTTTTCATGAATCAATTCTGTCATTTAAACCAACACAGTTAAATCAACCTGACTACTTTTAATTCGTAATCGTTAACTGGACTTATTTTCATTTTATGGTTGCAGAATTGTTTGCGTGAGTATAAATGACCAAGAAATGCACATTTGTAACCTCAACTTCCTCGAGTCCTTGAGCCTTTTGCAATGATGAACATCTGGACTCAAATATGGGCTCTAGTCCTTTGCTTTCTACTATTTCTTTCTCAATAAACATTTAGTTTTTTCCCCCATTTGTACCTTCCCTGATTGGCTGCCGAGTTTTTGTTATTGCAGGTACAGGCTGTTACCCAGTTTATTCAAAGGTGGGTTATTTTTGGGATGTTTTTACTTTTAGCTGGAAAGAAAACATTCTTTTAAAATGCAAAAATGTTGACATTTCATTTAAAAAACATGGTGAATTTAATGAAGCGTCAACAGTGGGGTGTTTGAGTCCCACTGAATGTTAATTTTGGGTACAAAATTATGATTAAAAAGAAATAACTCGAACAAAAAAAGGAGTATTTACTGTATCACAACACAGGATTTTCATTTCAGTTTGATGGAGGCAAATTAAAATGCCTCAATAAAGCGGGGATCAACCAAGAAACAAAGAAATATTAACAAATTATGAGATATTTCATATTGAAATCACACAAATTTTGACATTTTTAATGTCTAATCAATCCGAACTGGTATTTATTTTTAAGTTTCTAGTGTGAGAAACATTTAAAAACATGCATTAATAAAAAAAAAAAAAAAAAACAAGAGCTTGAAACAAAGCAACTTTTTCTGACTTTTCCTGAATGTTTTCTCCCCAAAAAAGAAAAGAGATTGAGGATTTTGGTTATGTTTGCCTTACCACCCCCCCCCCCCACCTCTCCTGTTTGCTGTTATCTGTATACCCACCCCCCCCACCTACACACCTTCATTACTGCCCCAGATAGTGGCATTGGCAACTTGTCACTCCTATTGATTTCTCTTAAACTGCAATTTACATGGATATTTGTGGGCGTCCTGAGGGCAGGCTGCAGCCGCGGCCACCCCTCCACCCCTCCACCACCCCCCCCCCCCCCCCACCCCCTTCCCCCGAGGCTGGGAGGAAATGTTTCCACCCAGCAAGACGGTCGGCCTCAAAGTGACTTTTCAATCCCGACGTCAACAAAACGTGTTTGTATATCACTTTTTTTTTTTTTTATCATGAAAACTAAAATGTCAGGGATTGGAGGAGGTGGAGGAGGCGTTTCTTTATTTAACTACTTTGTTTTTTTTCCCCCCTCTCCCAAAGGAAGAAATGTTGTATTCATTATTGTGCCTAAACAAGCAAAGAGAGCTTCCTCCTCCTCCTCCTCCTCCTCCTCCTCCTCCTCCTCCTCCTCCTCCTCCTCCCGGCACACCTGACCTTCTTGCTGCCGTGGAGGCCGGGGGAATAAAACAATAACCTGCAGCGAAGGAAAAACCCACAAACCGCTTCCTGGAAACCTCAAACGCAAATATGGCAAAATGTCACAATCCTCAAACTCTGAAAAGTTTTTTTTTTATTTTACACTGAAGGTCACCTGCAAGGATCCAAAACCGGATTCCACAGAACTTTTTCCCAACACTTATTTTAGGAGAATTGAGGCGATTACGAGTGGAAGGAGCTAAATGTGAGCTCTGCTAATTGAACATTAGGCATCTTACAGTCCTTTGTAGCGGGAATGTGCTTCAGATCACTAATCCGCAGGAAGAAGAAGGAAAAAAAAAAGAAATACAAAAAAAAAAAAAAACCCCACAAGGATGCAGAGAGGAGGAGAGTTTAGAAATAACTCTCCTCCTCGTTTTAAAGTTTCTTTGCGGCAAAAAAAACCCGATGTGGGAGAAGAAGTCCGTATGCTGCGCAAGTGCCCTTGAGCAAAGGAACTTCTGCAGAGAGGTGACCTCTGACCTCCATGCGGGGGGGAAAGAACAGGATCCCCCTGCAGTGGATGCGGAGGGGTAGAAGGGGTGTTTTTTTTTGTGTTTTTTTTTAATTTATTTTGTTGTTTTTTTTTAAAAAGCGGCGCGTGGAGAAGGGGTGTGAGCTGCCGGTGATGTCACACCTCCCAGACAAGCTGGGATTGGAGCCTAATTAGAAAACGCTCGGCAGCGAATAGATAGGCGTCCTGCATGATTGAATCCAAAGTGGCTGATGCCCAAATTTCTGCAGAGGCGCAGCAAGAAGAAGGAGGAGAAGAAGAAGAAGGGAAAAAGAAAAGAGAGGGCGAGAGAGAGAGAGAGAGAGGAGAAGAAGGAGGAGGAGGAGGAGACGCCGGTCCCCTTTCAGAGCCGCTGCTGCGCTGCGCAAAGCTGGAGCGGAGCTGGAGAGTTTGTGAGCTGCTACGGGAAAAAAGACGCGAACCCCCCCTCCACCGGTAAAAGAGAAAGAGAGAGAGAGGGAGGGAGAGAGAGAGAGAGGGAGAGGAACGCTGAAGGGGTGAGAATACAAGTCCGGAGCGTGCGTCAAAGCCGAGGACGTTCGCGGAGAGGAGACAAGTACAAAGGAGAGTCGAGGCGTCCAAGTTGTCGGTGCGCCGCGCTGCGCTGCGCCGCCGCGCCGCCGCTTCTGCCGCTTCTGCCGCTCCGGAGGCTGCGCTCGATGGCTTCGCTACTTGGAAACAGCAGCCGCGCGTCGGGGGCTCAGGGCGGCCAGGTCAAATGCAAGCTGAAGCGGCGGCGGAGGAGGAGGTCGAAGAGAAAAGGTACAACTTTTCTTTCATATATATATATATTTTTTAAATTCCCCTTTGTCCTCCCGCGGCTGTCTTTGTTTGTTCTTCCCACCTTCCGCCACCTTCTTCCAGAAGGTCGTGCGCACCTTGCCGGGGCATCGGAGCGCACGGCCGCGCGGCGCCGCGCGGCGCGGAGGGCACACACTGCGCTCTGCTCTTACCGGAGTTTTACCGGATCCTCTCCGTGTTGGAGGGAAAGAAAAGAAAAAAATCTGGATGGAAATATGACGCATTGTGCATTCCTGTTAAAGTTTCGTCGCGTCCGCGTTAATTCTCTCCTCCTGGACCTTGTTGTGTTGGATGGAGTCGGACAGCGTCCATCCACTTACACTTTTTTTTTGTTTTATTTTTATTTAGATACCCCCCTATATAAACTTCTCCGTAAATACCAACGCTTTCAACAGTCAAACTAAACCAGACATGCAATGGTAAGAAAAGAAAAAAACCCAGAGATAAAGACACTGCACAGGCATCCTGGAGTCATTAATTCTCCACAGCCCCTTTATTTCCCTCTCATGAAAATATTTGTTGCCTCATTAGACTTCAACTGTGCACAGTCTCAAGTTTGAGGAACACTCACGGGCCTGCAACAGGGAGCAGAACGCAGAAGAGAAAAATACCATCATTACTCTTAAGAAGGGATATTTAATTTCACTTTCCTATTTATTGTTGTGATGTTCTTATCCCGGGCTGTGTGTAAATTCCCGTCCTTCAGCCGGAGCTCTGAGCAGTCCCTAATGAAGAAGTAAGTGTACTAAACAATTGGAGACGCACTGTAAAAACAGGCAATTATGTGAGTAATGAAAACGGAGACGCACGTTGATTTTGAAGCACAAGGGAAGTGACTTGTGCCGAAGCTGCCAGGGCTCCTGACAGGCTTCATGTCAACCAACCCCCCCCCCTCTTTTTTTTTTTTTTTACTTCCTACAGCATCTCAGCAACGTCCATACCTCCTCATGCAACACATCCTATATACCCAGCCTCCATTTAGGAGGAGAAATACTCCCTGATGAAACATTTCACATCTCGCCCTCCTCCTCCTCCTCTCGCCCTTTTTTTTTTTTTTTCTCTCCTCCGGTTTTAAAAATGCTCCCAGCTGGCTGCACAGCCTTAAAACTAATCTGTGATTGCTGAGTAATTTTACCCCAACTTATTTTCACTTCACAGAGGAGAAGAAGGGGGGAGGGAGCAGCAAAAAAAAAAAAAAAAACAGCAAAATGACATTTTCAGAAGCTGGAGAAAGAAGTTATTTCGATATGTCAGTAAAAGCTTTGAATCTTAAAAGCTTAACCAAAGAAATCCTCACTGTTATCCCCTTTCTTCTCTTCTTTTCTTTTTAATTAACTCTTAACTCACCCAGTAGAGACTCATCAAACGGTTCTTGTTTGTACCAGGCCACAAATCTGAAATAAGAAAAAAAAAAACCACCAAACACACACACACACAAAAAAACCCCCACATTTTTCTCATGAAAGCTGCAGACATCTTAAATAAAAGAAGCAGGACGTGTTGATTGTAATTTATTTATATGTACAACAGATGATAACAGGACTGCCTGTGTTGTTTATGCTTGGAGACACTGACGCGCCGCCCCGTTGCATTGTGGAATATGGATGAACGCTCGGAGCGTGTGGACGCGCCGCCGCCGCCGCCGCCGAATGCATAACGAGCTCCTCGCAGAACACTTCTGCACTTGTCATCAAACTACAAACAGACAAGTTGCACCTCATTTCCATAACCTCTTGATTTTTAATAGCCCAAGTAATTGAGACAAGGGGAGACAATACATAAAATATAGTGCCGAGGCAAATGTATTTACATAATGGAAACGACAGAATTGGTTCCACAACATTAAGCATTGCATATGAGTATCACGCCAAACGCGGGGCACATTAGCTGCCGGGGCCCTTTTTTTTTTTTTTTTTTTTTAGCCGCCACCGCCATCTTTTTTTTTTTCTTTCCCTCCTCTAATTTATCAGCGCCGCTGATTCACTCTTGATAACACGGGACATTAGGGGTGGTGGTTCGGTTCGGGGGGGTTGGTGGGGGGGGGGGGGTGGGGGGGGTGGAGTGTTTGGTGGAGGAAGTTGCTGGAAGGAGGACGGAGAATCTCCGAGCTGCTCGCGTCGCCTCGCCGTCACACCGGCTGGGATTTTCTTCTCCTTTATCCTAAAACACAATTTTAAAAGAAAGAAGAGAGAGAGAGAGAGAGAGAGAAAAGCTGCAGCTGAGTAGTTTTTGTTTATCTTCGTCAGCCTTCATCTCAAATGTCAACTGATTATCATCTGGAGATTTCTGCACAATTATTTTCGCAGGCCTTTAAAAAGGGAAAATAATGATAATAATAAGAAAAAAGAAATGAAATCACAGAGGGATTATTGTGTGGC
>NC_137668.1:21869675-21879675 GCF_963422515.1 Blennius ocellaris | reverse complement strand
TTGGATGAAGCGGCTTAACCGCTCGCCGTCCCGCCTCTCGCCATCAGACCGGGCGCCTATTTGAGATAACGTTAATGAAGGGGACTTTAGCTAAGAATAGGCACGTCTTATTGCTGGGAGGGGGGGGGTAGGGGGGGGTGGGGGGGTAACCGACTAGGGATGGGGTGCTAACGGCATTTATTTCCATTAATAAGATGGAGCGCTGTCGGAGCGGGCCTCTCCTGGGGGCCTCTCTCTCTCTCTCTCTCTCTCTCTCTCTCTTTCTCTCTGTCTCTCTGGAGATCGCAGACGATCCTCCACCTCCGCCGGCCGCCGCAAACTCGCCTTAACCTTGACGCGGGTCGTCTCGACTCGGGGAATCGGCGGCGGACGCTCAATCACCGTAATCACCGCTGTCCGTCATCCGCAGGTCGTTAATACGAATCGGAGCGGGACGAGGAGATGAAGTCGGTGCTCGGTCAGCACCGGGGTCCGTTTCTCTCAAGGAAGTTCGCTTTTTTTTTTTTTTTTTTTTTTAACCCTTCGCGGACCTGGACCGGCGCCAACTTTCTTTTACGAAGTTTTGTACATTCCCCCCGGCTCGGTGCGTTTCGACGTTGGATCCAACTTGAAAATACAGCAGAAAAACCCCTAAAACATCCCTTTTAACAAGATACCGCCTCGAGGAATTCGTATTTCTGATCGAGTTGCCAGTTATATGCAGTTATTCTGCCAGATTTACAGAAATCCAGTGATAAATGAATCCAATTTTAGCGAAATTTGATGCTAGCAATGGTGAATTGTGGTCAATTTAAAGCTTTCCAACAGATTTTATTGTGTATTAATGGCATATTTTTGTATATTTACACTTTTAAGTACTTGAAATATCCTTTACTACATTCTGACTGAATCAGATTCTCCATTTCGTACGACAGGAGGCCTTCGTTGTTTAAAAGCAAGCCATTTTGAAAACGAGTATAAAAACAATAAATGCAGCAATTAAGGGTTTTTAGAGCAAAGAAAACCAAAGTTAGACAAATCTAGGTTTTGTTCAAGATTAAAAATGAAGACAGAGGCCTTTGAGGTATTAAAATGACACGAAACGAGGTTAATCTAACAGACATTGTTCCTTTTCAAATGTGTTTTTATTGTCTGTGATGGGCCGACATTCATTATGCGCAGTGGTATGTTATTCCCATGGACTGAAGAGGCGAGTGTCATCAGCGTCCATTTTCACTGAATCGTCTCGACAGGTCAAGAGCTCTTCGCCGCTTCCTCTCTTTGTAAACACCTCCGAGGGCTGTTGATTCATACGAGAAGGTAAATAGATCGTCCATCCGGCGCACATTAGATCTCTGCGGCTGATGGGACGGCTTAATGGCAGATTACCGCACTGATAAAGACGCGCGCACAGTTTCTTGGCCTCTACGTTATTCCGCTCACACGCCGGCGCTAAATAACAGTCCTCATCCCCCCCACCACCCACCCCCCCCGCAGTAAATCCCACTCTCATCCATCGATTCCTGCATCCTTTAGGGGCTCCTTCCAGCGCCGACCGACAGGCTTATCGTGCAAATCCTTTAAAAGGTATTTAAAATAAATAAATAAATAAATAAAAACTCTTTCCCCCGCATTAACCGTGTCCGATGGCGGTGCGTAGCGCGGCGTCGACGGACTCGGGGAGTTTTATATACCTCGGGGCCCGATGGGAGCGATAAGGCGAAGTTTCTTAACAGTCACCCGGCGTGCTGTTTATTTTTCCCTCCACGCCGGCCCTCCGGTTTTTTGATTTGTACAGCTTGAAGTGGTGGAGCAATAGATGTGTTTGCATTTGCCCGCGAAAAAGCAAAAAAAAAATAGAGGGTGGGGGTGGGTGGGGGGAGGAAAAAAGCAGAGAGTCCCAATCACTCATCCATTACCTTCGATAGCTCAGAGTGTATTTGGCGGCGGCCAGATAAGGCCTGAGCATACATCCACTCCGATTCAGTTGGATTGTTTGTACACACATGGTGCTTTGGCATGGGTCTGCATGGATGGGCTTTGGCATGATGGAGAATTTCGCCCCCTCCTCCTCCTCCTCTTCCTCCTCCTCCTCTTCCTCTTCCTCCCTGACAGTGGCGCTCTGGGGCCGGAGCTGTCGGTGAAGGGTGAAGGGTGTGCAGGACCCGGGGCTAGCCATGTTGCCTTTGCGTTAAAGGACAGACAGAGAGAGAGAGAGAGGGGGGGGGCGAGCGAGGGGCGAGCGAGGGGATGTCTCGGGGTTGAAAGAGTCCCTGCCACGCCGGCACAGATGGACCCACTAACCCGGCTCTCCATATTTAGACACCAGGTGCGCCGGGGCGGCGCGAAAACAACTTTATTTTAGCGCCCGGAGATCAGCTGCGTGAGCAGCCTCGTTTTGAAATGCGAACGCATCAGCCGGAGGGGCGGGGGAGGGGAAACGACGCCGAGCCCTTTGCAGCAAAGTTTTCTAATTCAGACGTCGACGCTTGTTCGTCCTCTTTCATCTGGCGTGCGGCGTCGGGGGGGGGGGGGGGGGTTTGTTTACATTGTGTGTTATTTTTACCCGTCATTGAAATCCGAGACGCTTTTGTTGAATTCAGTGAGAAAACTCGGTTAAAGAAAACCTTTAGATTGACTCGGTGCCAATTTAACTTTTTGCCATGGACGTTGATTGACTTTATAATTTAATAAAATGATGTAGTTATTTTGTTTTTCTTGGAAAACGATCTGGTCGAATCAGATATCATGTATATTAAATATTTAAGATGAATCAGATACAATAAAACAATAATTCAAATCGACTCGAATACTGAGTGCACAGGTTGATGTTGCCATCCAGTGACTTGTTCTCTTGAAGAATTGGCTGCAGATAGATTATAGCACTGCCACCTAGTGGCTGAAAGAGGAATTGTTTTTTTCTCCACTACAATACATCCTGTATGTTATTTGTTGTATTCTAACTTCAGTATTGAGTAGTTAATGTATTGTTTATACATCCAGGACAGAAACACTTGGCATAAAGCTTTACCTGCATTTTATTTTTGCACTTTGTGAAAAATGTTTTACTTTGAAATGAAACACAAGGTCATGAATTGAACTGGCATGTAGGTCCTTCCATTTTTTGTTTTATACCTCTTTATCCGACAATAAAACCCGAGAGATCACGCAAACTGCTGAAAACAGTGTAGTTTTAATGTTGGGCCACTAGTGGGTGCCGTCGTTGGTTTTTTAGCGATGAAACCACACAGTGGAGATACATTTAGTCCAGTTTCTCCATCGCTAAACACCCCGACAGGCAGATGATGACGACGCAGAAGACGAGAGCCAGTTGATCAGATGATGACTCGGCGGGAGGAAGAGGAGGAAGGTTTTAGTTTGGTTTTTTTTGTTGTTTCTGTTTTTTGTTTTTGGAGCACATGCTGCACGTCCCTCGCTGTGAGTTAAACGTGTCATTAAGTTCAAATTAGAGCCGTGGCTTTTCCAGATGACACATGATTTCCTTCCACGCCCAGAAACAATGGTGGAAAACAAAGCGTTCAGACCCGGGCTGCGGCGGGAAACTCGGCGTGGCCCGTTGGCTTTGCGGCGGAAAACGGCGGAGGGACTCGCTTTAATGATAATGGCTCCGACGGCGGCGGCGATAATCCCCCTGCTTTTTCCTGCTGACTGCGGAGAGCCGGCGCTTTGTTCTCCGCTCGCCCTATTAGTGTGATGGAGCTTCATTTTAATTTGAAAGGACCGTCAGTTGGGCTGTGGAGAGGGGAGGTGGGGCGGAGACGAGGAGCGGCACCTCGTGCACAGGGAGAACATACAAGGAGACCGTGAGGTGACTCAGCAATAATGAAAAAAAAATGAAGCTATAAGTAGGGATACACTGATGAAAGGATGGGAACAAACGTAAGAACCAACCTTCAACTACTTGCCCTGAAAGTCTTTAGCATGAAGCATGACTCAGCGTAAAATCCTCCTGATCAACTGAGTAGATAAACTATTGAGCGACATCTTTTGAACTCCGCTGGTGTTTTACAAACTATCTTTCGTCAGAACTTAGTTTACATTGTCATTCTCTGTATTATTAAAGGAGGCATGCCACCCAGCTTGTCGACACTTTCACAGTTTCAAAGTTTATTAATTCTCGATTTCCCTCCATTTGAATATTGGGTCATTCAGAGCTACATTCAGAATCTGCTGTGTCTATGTGAGCTGGACTGGCTCCGCCCACACATGCCCATCTTGGGAAGAAGAGGAAGTCTTTCATCTCGTGGTGCCATGTGCCAGAGCAGAGTTGCCTAATTGTGGGAGGGGTCAAAGGGGGGAGGAGCCTACCTTGATTGTGATTGGCTAAACCCTTGGTGACACTATATAGGGTTTGATTTCTGATTGGCTGATTGGAGCAACACACTTTTTAAAAAACTGAAACGAGGGAGAGGGAGTGAGAGAGGGAGAGAGAGAGAGAGAGAGGACAGAACGCTTCCCATGGACGCTGTCCAGCTGGATTATCAGACGACTTCTGATGTCTGTCAACCGCTTTGAACTTCGTCACTTTCAGGTCGGACCAGATGAAAGAAAATCTACCGTTTGAGTTCTCGGCTCACAAGAGACAGTGCACTCTGGGTTTGAGGATTTTTATCGCCTTTTTTCTTTCATTTACGCATCAAAATCTCGCACTATCTCTATTTTCCAGTCGATTTTCTTTTGCTTTTTCAATAATTATCTGAACCAATGCGGACGAAACCTTTCAAACGTCTGTCACCTACACAGCTTCTTGTCGAGCCCGTCATTCTTTAACTGCCTGCAAATGGTGACGTTTTTTTTGTTTTCCCACTTCTTTAAGATCCATCACCTCCAAAAATAATATACAGGAAGTTGCATGAGTGTCGTGAACCGCCGTACCGAAGACGAGTGTGTGTGCGTGACCCTTTCAGTCGGTGTCTCTGGCAGAGATCGTCTCCGCCACTCGTTTGTTGACGCAAGCGTCTTAATGACAGGCTCATTCTGCATAAACGCGCCCAGCTGCCGCCCGGATTGCAGCGTGTGTGTTTTCTGCATTAAGCGCGCCGCAGTAAAGCTGTAAGTCAGCAGCCTCCCGGAGACGGATCGCTGTTCCCGGTTGACCCCGAGTCTGCGCCGGCTCCCCGTGGCACAGTCGAGAGTTTGTACAGTCCTCGGCGGCTGCTGAGCGGACAGACAGTATAAACAAGGTTCAGCTCTCTCTCTCTCTCTCTCTCGCTCGCTCTCTCTGTGTGGGCAGTTTGTCATCGCCGTGACTTCAGGGCTATCTAAATAGCAGCGAGCCGACGCGTTCATCATCACATTCATCCGGGGCAGGGTGAGAGATGGATGCCCTCCCGGTCCACCGGGTCATGAGTTATCACTCACCAGGGGCGGCCGGTTCATGCAAAGGTCAAAGGACTATTTGTCTCTGGGCAACTACTCGGGTCCAACACACACACATACACACACACACACACACACACACACACACACACACACACACACACACACACACACACACTCCCACTCACCGCCGCCTGAGGACTCATTCTCCGTCGTGCATTTATTACTATATTTTCTCTTGTTGCTATGTGATCATCTATTATCTTCTATATATATTATTTCTTCCTTACATACTACTAGGTGTTTCGCATATGTCATGTTGCTTCATAGTTTTAAGCCTTTTATGGAGTTTTATGATATGCCTGCAAAATATATTGCTCATTTATCATTTATCCTGATAAATCCATTCACATTACTATATATATATATATATATATATATGTATAATACTGAAATGCAATGGCGATCTAATGATAATGTAATAAATTTAAATAAAATAAATAATAAAGTAATATAAATATAAACAATACAATTAAAAAAAAAAAAAAACGATTTAATAGATAATATTTTTTTTAAATATTAAAAAAAAAGTGGAAAATCAAAAGTTTCAAGTACAAAATCGTGAAAAAAACAAAAAAAAACTGAAAGGTCAACAAATTCCTGTTGGGGCAAGAGAATCGACACTGTTACATCAGAAAACTTTTCTCAAAACACAAAAGGCATTACTAAAACTATTTGTGTTCATCACAAACAATTTACCTCCCTTATTGTGCTCCTCTGATTTAATATCTGATTCTTTGATTTCTTTCCTATCTAATTTCCGTAATTTCGTCTTGATTAAGATTTTTGTCAAATCTGTCGTTTCCTGCGGACTTTAAAATCAGAAAGACGAGTAAAAACACACGATTTTTCTACATGCATCACTGCTATATGCGTACTATAGCATTAACTGGACCAACGTGTAAAAGTCCATTCATATTAAAACCTCTGTCAGCTTTGATTGTTAACCTAATTTAAACATCATCCCACTTTCAAAAAGGCGCTCATTCACAGAGAGGATCCGCGTTTGTGAATACAATCACCCCTGGACCAGACGCCGGAGTGCGAGCGCGCGCCGACGAACGACGATAATGGGTTATTTTTAACCGGGCTGTATAATGGCTTTCACAATAATAACGAGCACGGATACAGTAATGAAAATGTGTGGCGCATCATAAATGTGCGAATCGTGGAAAAAGCCAAAAAAGCCATCACCACGGCTCCTCCTGGCCGTGAGCCGCTGTGCTGTTATGTAATGAGTCAGAGGCCATATGGATTGGCTCTTTGTTAAAACTGGAGAATGCATTATCATTAGTCTGGCTACACTAAAGAGCCAGCCAACCCTGAACGCTGAATAGATCCATTGTCTTTCATTTCCACTCATTAGTCTCCTGTAATGAAGACTGCTTTGCTCCCAGCAAGAATTTACCTTTTTAACAGGAGGCACTTTTCTCAGCCACGAACATCACCTGTTCAAGATAAGATGTAATAACATGAAACTTTAATGATCCCTGCGGGGAAATGGGAGCGTCTGCAGCTGCACGCCGGAGTAAATGGAAACACTGAGGGGGGAAAAATAGAATTATCATGTGAATACGGCAGAGCGGGGAGCATTAATATAAGCCCAGAATAGCAATCTCAATATTAAACATGTCGGAAACAGGAAAGCGTTAAGTAGACGGCACTCTCTTAATTATTGCATTACTACGGGGAGAAAAACACCTGCAGACCAACACTAAAAAAAAGAGAGGCGTTAAATATTGTGAGAATAATCAATTTTTATAACACCTTTTTTTTTTTTTTACGTTCTTTCTTCCTGAAATACATTTTCATTTATAGTTAATTGAGGATGCGGAAATATCTCATTAAGATGCATTTATTCCAGAAACACACTTAATATCAGTTTGACATTATTGTTCATTATCATCTCCTTTTGTTGTTTTTTTAATGTGAGATTTTCTTCCTTATATATATATATATATCTCCAGCTTCACAAATCCTTATATTTTCAATTGATTAATTTATATCTCTTAGCCTGACGTGTTCATATAATCCCACTTTACACAATGTCTCAAATGAAAATTTCGCGTTTTTGCATTTTCACTTAAAAAAAAGTTGTGCATTTACACGACAACGTTTTGAAAATGATGGCCGTATACATGGAGACTGTAGAAATGTGGAAAACAATGCAGTTTTCATGCCGGGCCACTAGCGGGCGCTGTTGTTTTTGTAATGAAACCGCTCGCATATCTGCGTACAGAAATGTAACCAATGTAACCAAACTATGCAAATCTTCTTTTTTGGTATAAAATGTTTAACGTACGTCACAAGACTTTACTGCCACCTGCTGTTAAGGAGGAGGAATAGACGACACTAGACGATTTTTGAGGCGAAACCCGTGAACCGCTTCTGGAAAGTCAAAATAACTTTATTTCCAATTCTGCTGGAATTACATTTTGTCTCGCCTGAGCCCCCTATAATCTGGAATACGGACAAAATACGTCACCGAAAAAAAAAAAAAATTGAGAGGATATAGACGAGAAAAACTGAGACTTTAAACGTTGAAGTTAAAAAAAACTTGAAATGTGCAAATATGTAGGAAAATCTCATCCTACAAATGCATCGGCGGCGCCCACAGGTGGCGGGGAGCCGCCGCTCCCCATCGCAATGCAGATCTTCGACGGCAAAGACGGCGAGCAATCCATTTTCCCCAATTTGGTCTCGAGCACTGAGACGAATTAACAGATGTCGATTGAATTCTCCCCCCCCCAGCCGGGGCCGTTTCACCTGTTTGAGGCGAACCTTCTAATTAGCATTGTTTTAATCACACTCGCGAGCGTTCGGCACATTTCTTGCCGGGAGTTACTTTGCCGTGTTTTACCTCTTAGTTACAGCTCCAGTCCCGATCCGCTTGCCGCGTCACGCAACATCCCAGATATCCTAAAACGTCCTAATAAAGAGCAGCATCCTCCATTTATTCGTCTTTTTTTTGTATTTTTTTTTATTGTGCGGCTTAATCACGGTAACGAAGAGATGCAGCTAACACTTTTATTGTCACTCCTCATAGTCCAGATCCCCCCCCAACTACCCAACTACCCCCCCAAAAAAAAAGATCTTCACAGCCATCAGCCGTCTCCGTTCACCAGCTGGTTATTATTGCTAAAAATACGCTTTGTAAAAGCGGTGTAGCCTGGCGCCATCGCACCCTAATGACGGGAGTCAAGTGGCGCGCGGCAGATATGCCCTCACATGCGTGCTGTCACAAGCCATTTAATTGAAGTTGAGAAAATGAGAGCTGCCGTTGTTTTGCTCCAAGCGCCCCCATCACCCCCCCCCATCCCCACCTACCCCCCTCGCCCCACCCCCACCCCCCCAACCCCCATGAGTCGTTATGCACTAATGTGCCATCTTTATTGCCGTCATCTCAGTGATCATGATAGTTTTCACATGGTGGCGATGATCTCTGATATTACCCCCCCCCCACACACACACACACACACACACACACACACACACACACACACCCTACCTCGTTCTGCTCGCCGCCTTCGCACAGGGAAGCAAACCGGCGCATTACTTAACCATCAACCGGGTCCCGCTTTGACGTTACCACCGTTAAGCAAATGTTTAAACCACTGGGGGGAAAAAATAAAATAAAAAAATCCTAGGAAGCGTTAAATATTCACAACTCTCTAAACTGCAGGTTAACTGCGACAAGTTTATTCAATCTGTGTTCGACGGTTACACTTTGATGGGATTTGACTGACAGTCGACGACACAGGCGACAGAACTCACAACTGTCGGCACATTTTAATTCGGGGGGGGGGGGGGGGTTGCATGTTGGAAACGGCCCAATGCTGGAAGGAAGGAACCATAAAATGCTAAAAAAAAAAAATCTCCTGTATGAAGCAACCAAGACAGAAAGTTTGTGTGTGGATTGTGGAGCAGAAGCAGCAGGGGAACATTTAAAAACTTCAAGTTATGGCTCAACTTTTTTTTTTTTTTTTTTTTGGCTCAAAATGAGAAAGCTACCGGTTTGGAAATGTTCTTCTTTGAGCGACACTTACCTGTGAAACACGCGACTTCAATCATTCGTCTTAAGCGGAAGAACAAAATACTACGAAAACAAGACGTTATAAACAACCGTAGTAAACGGACGTATCAACAGACGAAGTTGGATTGTTTTTTACGGTCGGCAATAAACTTAGTGTCAGGATAACGTGGACTGGGAGTCACGACACTCTGGATGAAATGTTGTTGTTATTGTGCAGAAGAACTGTTTACTATGACCGTGGTGTGCGGTGGTAGCAGTGTTTCAGAAAAGTTGCGTTTCCCCCTCAAAATCAGATGAAAGTTTTCCATTTTCACTTAAAAATGTTTTAAACGTGGCCCGAATCTACTCTGTTATTCGCTTTTAGCAAAAAAATGACAGCAAGTTGTTTTCCCCGGTTCATCCTTGAGTTGTTTTCTTCTCTTTACTCTTGCACTAAGTGACCATTGCGTTCACTTTAAAAGATGTAAATTCCATCAAAGTCCTTTCAGGCCACTCTCAAAGAGAAAACTAAATAAAATCTAAAGTTAGTTCAGCTTCACTCATCTTTCAAGGAAACCCTGTTGGTTTGGTGGCAGAAGACAAACTCGC
>NC_137668.1:21749927-21869475 GCF_963422515.1 Blennius ocellaris | reverse complement strand
ACAATAGAGGCACAACTTGGTTATTTCAGGTTGTTGTGTTGCTTCGCAGTCGCTGACCGTGTAACTCAACCTCACACGGAGCACCAATCATTTTTTTTTCTATCTTCAGCACAATGTGCTCGGTGTGTGTGTGTGTGTTTCTTTCCGCCTGCGAAGTCGTCAGCGGTGTTCCACGACATTCCCACCTTCTGTCGGTTGAAAATGAAAGATATCCAGGTCAGAGCTGACGGTCCGCCAGGTGGGGACGGCGGCTGCGTCAGAGCCTCGCCCGGGCTTGTTTGTAAGTGTGAGGCTGGTTTTTATTAAAAAAATAAATAAACTTCATGTCGCTCCAGCAAAAGACGTAATAATCTTCAGTCACAACAAATTCTGCCCGCAGCTTCAAAATAAAACTTGTCTATTGATGTTTTTTAATTTTTTGTTTTTTTGTTTTTAAACTCCAGACATGAATCACAAAGCTGCACTTAAGAGAAAAGTCAAGTTGCGAACGCTGATAGAAAATGTCGCTAGAGAGAAGCACCTGTGATTAGAAATAAAAAAAATAAATAAATAAAAAAATCGTGTGAACGCCCCATCAAATAGTTTTTTCCTGCGGTTGCTCAGGGATGTCCCAAACTCCTTGAGGGAATAAAGGCCAGGATGTATGTGAGCCTTGGAGCTGCTCTCTCTCTCTCTCTCTCTGTGATTGACGCGGACACGTTGGCATGCTGTACCAGTAAATGCCAGTGAAGCGAGGTAATAAAATGTCAACTATCTCCACTCGCAAAACATCCCTTTTCTTTATTAAAACACTCTTCCCCTCCTCTCAAACCCCCGCCGAGCCACGTGTCGCTAATTAAGTTGTGCTGCATTGACATTTCTGCAGGCTGTTTTTATTGATCGCTGAACGCATGCAAAAGGAAGCCGAGTCTATATGTTTGTCATCGGTGAGGCTGTAGGAAGAGCTGACATTCTTCTCATATTTAGACGTGCCTGTTATCTTTAAATACAACCTTTAAATCAATTTTTCTAACCGAGACAACATATGCACTCTGTAATGTTGGATATTTGAAGTTTGAACCCGGAAAAGAAAAGTCAAATCTCTTTAATGCACTAAAATATCCAAGCGTTGGTGCTTCTTTCAACTAGAAATTTGGTTTAGAAATTACATTGCATCAGTTTTGCAAGTATTATAATATACTGCAATCATTTGAACCGTATTTATGCAAAAGTTTAACTACAGTTACAATGAAAAACAATGACTTTTTAAGCATATTTGTCTGGATTGTAGTTTTCAGCGGCTCTGAATACCGTTGTCACGTGAAAAACGTAAAAATTGAACTTTAAACACAGAACCGCGGTCTGGAAACAAACTCCCCAAGCTCGATTTTGAGTCAATCAGCCAACACTTATATCATCCAAACCACAAAGTTCTGATGATTTTCAGTCCGTTTTTGTTTTTTTTTTATGGACTGTCTGATGAGTTTTATTGCCAATCCAAATCAGACAGGAGCCGAGGTAAGAGGCAGCTGCTGCGACTCGCTGCCAGCGCCCGTAATGTCTGAGAAGATTCTGAAACAAAGCGCCGGGAAAACGTCTCACGGATTCATTGAACTGAGAGCGAACGAGGGACGTCAAAAATATATATATATTTTTTTTTAAACCCTGCAGTGATCATGTGTTTGTCACACAGATCTGCTGTCTGGCACAGGTAGAAAACATTCGATTTGTCAGGACTTCCCGTGTATGTGTGTGTGTGTGTGTGTGCGTTATCATGAGAGCCGAGGCGCCTCATCAGAACACAGATGCGCCCTGATTAAGGGCGAGCAGAGCAATGACAGAACTGCATTAGCGTGATGTATGTGTTGTTAGCCAGCGAGCAGCTAATTCCAAATTTAACACCTGATTCACACAATGCAGTCACACCTGAGTGCAAGCCAAGATTTACTACCCTTGTCAGACTGCTGATGGCTTTTATAAGTAATTTTTCGGACCCCCCCCCCCCCCCCGTCCCCCCTCCCCCCTCCACCCGATTCATTCCTCGCCGACGCGGCTGATAACGAATTACGATTCCGCCGACGGATTCAGCTTAAAAGTGAAATTACCCGTCATTTAAGAGAGTCACTCCGGCGGAGGGGAAGCCCCTCGCCTCGCCGGCTACCCCGGGGGGAGAATCAACTTCGTGTAAACCCAGAGTGCCGTCTGACAGGCGCCGCGGTGTCGACCTCTACTGGCAGATGCTACCAGACAACTCGTGATCTTTAAACAGGCGTGTGAGCCGCCTCGCTTTATCGCAAAAAAAACCCAACAACCGCTTTGTCCTGTCTGAGGACAGCAGCCATGTGTGTGTGTGTGTGTGTGTGTGTGTGAAACCTCTGATCTAGACTTCGTCCATACGTCCTGAAAACGCGCTCAACGGATTTGAACTTTATGTCCTGTAACGTACAAAACGAGCAACTAAATGACAGTTAATACACTGTTTTTAGATTACAATGAGAGTTTTATCAAGTTATTTTTTTTTTGCCACTTTTAAAAACGTGTTCGCTCGTATTTTGACCAACAGGAGCAGCAGTCAGGTAACGTTCCCATTTTCCTCGCAACGCTGTGGATTGTCGCACAATAGTTTTAATTACCCTCACCAACAAACATTGGGGGAAGTTTTTTTTTTTCTGCATTTGTTTATTTGTTTGTTTGTTATTTAGATGTATTTTTATTTTTATTTATTTATTTGTTTATTTTTTTGTTGATTTATTTATTTATTATTTAGATATATTTTTGTTTATTTATTTATTTATGTATTTATTTGATGTTTTTTTGTTTAGATGTGTGTATTTGACCTTTTTGCAAAAACTACTCACCCCAAATTACATGAAATCTTCAGGGATTATTTGTCACCATCCAAGGACCAACAGATTATATATTTGGGACGTGAACGTCTAACAGTTTCTGAATAAATAGTAAAAAAAAAAATGCCGAAAAAATCGATACCAGCTTCGGTATTCCGAAAGAATAGCTATGCTGTTGTAAATCCGCATTTTTCCCCCAAATACGATCCTATCTTATTTGTCGACACCGCTGAAGTTCAAAATGAACCAATCAGAGGACGAATAAGCCGTCGTGTTTGCAGCAAGTGCTCATGGGAGTTTGTTGATCCGCACCGTTTCAAGGTCGTGTGAGAAACTCGACTGGACCTGGAAAAAAACAATAAACATTAGAAAGATTTAATCCAGTGTAACTTTGCTTTAGCATTTATTGTTTGTTGTAGAACCTGAAATAAGTTGCTTTTACTCCAATTTTATTGGCTCGCCACAAGCTCTCTGAATTGTTCTCGATTTTCTAATATCGCCGTTTGTATCCAGGTGTTACTTTAATAGAACCGCCTTTAAAAAAAAACCCACAAAAAAACAAAAACCCATCAGCGTGAACCCAGTGAGTTCATGGAAACGACCCATTTTCCAGGTCGACTGCGGTGCGATCGGTCGTTACACCTTTAAACTGGAGCGACGCAGGAGAAGACATATCTGCTGAGAGGAAAGTTAAAAACAGACAGAAGCAAACAAACTGAAACATTTGGCAAAAAAAAAAAAAAAAAAGTTAATAAAAAGAAGAAACACTTTGCTGAAAGTGCTTCATGTGCTGCATAGTTAGTGGAGACTGTGTGTGTGTGTGTGTGTGGGGGGGGGGGCAGTTGAAGCAAGTCTGATTGAGTGTGCAGCTGCATGTCACTTGATTACACACACACACACACACACACACACACACACACACACACACACACACACACACACACACACACACACGTCTAAAAGTATTTGTCTGTTTTTGCGTCAGAAATTGTCGGCCTGCCTGCATGAGTATTAAGTGCTTCTGTGTGTGTGTGTGTGTGTGTGTGTGTGTGTGTGTGTGTGTGTGTGTGTGTGTGTGTGTGTGTGTGTGTGTGTGCGCGTGTGCGTGTGTGTGCGCGCGTGTGTGTGTGTGTGTTTGCCTGAGGACAGCAGTCATGCTCCATTAATTAGCACAGCAACCTGCTGACTTTCAAGTGGCAGTGGCAAAATTAACCCTGCGTCTCTGAAAAAGCCTCCTGTTATTGCAGCCCTGATCACCACCACTCTCCTCCTCCTCCTCCTCCTCCTCCTCCTCCTCCTCCTCCTCCTCCTCCTCCTCCTCCTCCTCCTCCTCCTCCGTGGCCACGTTTTCCACATGCGAGTCGCGCACAGCCATCAAAATAGCGCCCCTCAACCCCCTACCCCACCCCCCGCTGAGCGCGTTCGGAAACGAAGCCCCACCGGCTCCCCTCTTGCTCAGACTCTCATCAGATCGGTTAAACGCAATCACATCAAAGTGGCGGCTCAATTCTGTTGTTGTTTTTGTTTTTTTTATTTTGGCGGAGAAGGAGGAGGAGGGTGTGACTGAACATGACAACATGAAATAAACAGATTTTGCCCTACAAGAACACGGGAGACTGTCGGGTTTTCCCCGCACGGCGACGATTCTCCGGATTGTTTTGCTCTCGTCTTTTCAGGCGCTTGGGTTTTAAAGACGAGTTTTGTTCGTCGGAAACGTTTCCGATAAAGACGGGAAACGCATGTCCAAGGCACGTTTTTTAACTAGAGCTACGCTCGGTAGGAGCGCGGACCTTCGCCAATGTGTTTGCTGAACCGACGTTAGCGTCGCGAGCATGTTAGCGGTTAGCTCACATCGATGCTAACGAGCCCGTCGGGCAGCGACGTCACCGAGTGAAACACTGAGCAGGGAGCGTCTCCATGGCAACTCCCATCCGCTTTGTATGGGACTGTTTTTTGGGGGATTTACTTGGAAACGGTTCGCCGTTAACGTTCCGAAATCTAATCGACTGGTCTTTAGACGACGACGAATCGTAGCCTGAGGAGTTCTTGTAATTCGGGTTGGTAGTTTTTGCGAACAGTTTCATCAATTTCATAAACACAAGCCAATAAATAAACAAATACACGCAGGCGAAAACGTAACTTTCTCACCCGACTTTCGTTGGCGGAGGTAAAAAAGACGGAGGCGACGTAGTTGTGATCAAGCTAAAGTCCCAATGAACGAATTCTTCACATTTCTCCACAATCTGTTGGGGGCGTAATGGTCAAGCTCTCCACTCCTGGGCTCTCACATCTGTCTGAGGTGTTTCGACCCCCCCCCCCACACACACACACACACATACGCACACTAACCCCCCCCCTTTAGCATTTGACTGCCTAAAAGTCTTGCGAGATGTCAACCTGCATTATGGCGCCGTCCCACACCTCCCTCTGGTACAATTACTGACTGTCAGGATGTGTATTGACCTCGCAGTGCAGAGCTGGACCCAACGGCAAACCCCCCCCCCCCCCCCCCCGACACACACACACACACACACACACACAGGAGTGGACGGTGCCTCTCCACCTCCTGTGACGGACAGGAAAGGGAAAGAGCTCGCCGACGGGCAGCAAAGGTAGAAATGCAAAAGGAAAAAAAAAAAAGAAAGAAGTGAAAAAAAAAAAAAAAAACCCGTCTCATTTTAAATGGCTGCTGTCAGAGAGCTATGACTCGGTTTGTTGTTTGGCCTCCGAGGTAAATGCCTCTCTGTGGGTGCACCAAGTGCTTTAATGTGGATTTTCAGCTCAGCGACTCACACAAGAGATATGAGGGCTCACAAAAAAAAAAAAAGTTCAAAGCTGTACTGTGTGATATTTAAAAATAATAATGATCATGTTTGGGGGGGGGGATTAAAATGATGTAATGCCAAATAATCCAAGTCACCACAGTGTTGGTGTTTTACTTGTGACACCTATATTGGTTGGGTGTCATCAGGCGACCAACTAAATGGTCGTTTTTCAAATTAAAAGCTATTTGTTGCTTAGTGCATTGTGCAACCATATTGAGCCCCCCCAACCCCGTCTGGCCGGGAAAATATTTTTTGGGCATAGACAAAAGAAGAAACTTAAATTCATTACAAACAAGTGATAATGTTTGTGAATTAAAATGAAACAAAGGAAAACATGTCAGCAATCACAATTTAAAAAGCTGTGTTGACAACAAGCACAGTTCAGCCTGACATCCTTTTTTCTTTTTTTTTTTTTGTGGTTTAATTTACTTCTGCAGAAAATGTTTCTTGATGTGATTTGCCATAAATGTACTTTAGACTGTATTTAATCACCGACGCACACGACATGCACAATAAAATTGTCGATCAGATAGTGTTGTCCCATTTCATGGTGAATTAAATAAAAATGGTATTTATTTATTTATTTATTTATTTAGTGGATGTGTCTTCATGCACCAGTTTTCATATAAACAGGATAAAGAGAACATTTCTGAACAATGTTGCTTCCGAAATTCAGATTTTGCAACGGATTTATCTGTTTTGAATTATATCTATAGATCTATAGATATAGATATCCTCCATGCCGCATGAGCATTCGAAGAATCTATTAGGATTGATTCCCAGCCAATTCATTCAAATATGTTTACTTCCTTATAAAGATACGGTTTTATTTATTCTTTTTTTTTTATCGTCTGTTATGGATCGGGACCTACGTCCTCTTCAGTTCAGATTTTTTATTTTTTTTTATTTTTTAAAGTCCAAACCTCAGGGCATCGTCTCTCTCTTCACTCTGCAGCTGTTCAAACTCAGATTCAGAATCAGATTCAGATTCAGATTCAGATTCTTTATTAATCCCTTGGGATGACTCCCTCAGGGAAATTCAAGTTCCAGCAGCTTCAACAGGACAGGAGCAGCACACAGAGATCAAAGAATAAAGAATAAATAAAATAGGATAAGGCTAAAAAAAATTAATAAAATAAATAATTATGTACAATATTATATAGACTCTTCACTAACCTTAACTACCGGTAAATAGAAATAGCAAAAAAAAAAAGAATAAAAACTCCAAATAAAATATAAAGTGACAGGTGACGTTAAACTCGTCGTTTCCCGGCTGTCGAAGGTTTTTTGTTTTTTTATTTTTTTAATTTATTTTTCCTCAGGATGCTGCGACCTGAAGCTTGAAAAGCCTTTAATCTGCCGGCGTCAGAAACACTGCCGAGGCTACAGAGCCGGTCAATAAGAACTCTCCGTGGTCCCGTCCCCATAAACAACAGATTAGCGTTACGGAAGCAGGGGAAGGCTGCATGTTGGGGGGAAACGTGTGTTTGAGATGTTCCGGGAAACTGTCGGCTGTCATCAGCGCCGTCCTCCAGTGAGTGGTGCTGACAGTCGGCCTGGCCTGGATGCTGTCACATGTCCTTGTCAGTCCACTCAGGGTTGAGGGACGCACCTCGCCATTGTCAGCTTCTATTACCTCTTTAGACACACACACACACACACACACACACACACACACTATACAGTACACGCTCCACAAACTCATAGAAAACCAGTCTTTCTTCCGGATTTATGCCACTGGTCTTTCTGGCTTCAGCGAAACGTGGCGGTCCCCGGGGAGAAGGGAAGGGACCCTGCGACCTTGTCTGGTCCGTGTCCACGTCCAGTGTCAGCTCTCCGGCTACCACCCCCCCCCCCCCCCCCCCCCACCCCCCAGGGGGGCGGGGTCAGAACCGGCGAGGAGAAATCCTCGAGTTCAGGATGTCTATATATTTGTGTGAAGAATGGCGCCCCACAGGGTTCTGTACTGGGGCCACTATTTTCCATCCATGTAGGTTTTTAGTCACTATTGTAATATCGAGTTTTTCCAGCACCAAATCCATTTTTTTTTTTTTTTTTCTTCTTGGTGCCGAGTGAAAGTTCAGTGCTTTTCTCATTTTCAACCGTCACAACTTGTGAGCATGTGTTTGTGACATGTGGATGGAGTGTGTGTTTATCACAGTGCAGGGATCTACAAACCCGGCATCCAATCCCCCCCCCCCCCAGGTTCTGTCCACGCTCTTCCCTTTTCCAGTCCAGTAGCTTTACTGGTGTGTCTGTTTATCTGCGCACTGATCCACAACTTTTATATGAATGGCATTACTCCGTCTGCTCGGGAACTGGAAATCGTCGGTAGGTTTTCCTCCGCTGTGGATTCCACTTTTCACGTCGGAGTCTCATCAGACAACGTGGATTAAAACTTTGGATGAAAACGCGAGACTGTATCTTTAAAAAAAACACACAACCAATTCAGCTAATTACAGACAATATATTACTTTTCTCTTGCTCTTCCTCACCTTCGTCTGCTGCTTTCTCCCCGTTTCGTTCGTATCGGCTTTTTCCACTAGAGGGTGCTAAAGGGTCCTTCAGGAATTGGTGCCGCTACTTCTTGTCTATGGGTTTACGATCCGTTTTAACAATTTTGAGGAAACGTAACAGGATGTATATTGTCAAACAGAAATGGGTTATATAATGCATGAAACCAATCTTTTCCATTATTATTTTTTGCTCAATTTCTAGCTGTTCGCCCAATTTTATTTAATAGAAAATTGTATTTAAGGCTATTAATAAAGGCGCCCGACATTTCGAATGTTAACGACCGTACGAGAAGTTAAACGTTACTCGGTTCAGGTCTGATCATTGCTTCGCTTTTTCCCATAGTACATTAAATGTTAGACTTCTGACCGAGACCATACCGTATACCATATACTTTGCTCTCCTAGAACTTATTATACTTTATTATAGTCTGTGATTTTTATCTTATTTTAGTCCTATTCTATTTTATTTTACTTATTACTTCTACTGCAAATACTTTTGGCCCTTAGAGTTCTTGACAGTCATTGTATATAAGATACCTCTATTCTTTGCACATTTCTTGTCTTTCCTACTCATGAGTCCTTAAGAGCAGAATGTTCCAAGTAAATTTCCTCTTTGTGAGATCAATAAAGGCTTATCTTATCTTATCTCATACCATGATGTTGCATGCAGTTTTCCTTGCATGATTTCTACAACGTCAAGTATTGCTTGCGGTCGGTTCAAGATAAAATTTCAAAATAGATGTCAACGGTTAAACCCACATATATCTTGGCCAGTTTCCATCAAGTGTTTTAGAGCCTTGAGAAAACTCCATACCTCGCAAAACGCAAAACAGCTTTAAACATTCACATAAGGGAACGAGAGCTGCAGGGGAATGTGTGTTTTTCTGTGCGTCGGTTGCGGCGCCGCAGTGTTCCTCTCTGTAAAGCATCTGTCCATTGCGACCTTCGCGGGGATGCCCTTCACGCCGCCGCTGCAGGTATAATGGACTCGTCATGGGTTTGTTGCCATTAGTTGTGGTGACAGAGAGCTGCCAGTCACACTCCCGTGCGTCGCCGCGCCGCACAAGAATAACAAACCGCCGCGGATCTTTTGTAGCACTGCGGCTTTTGTTCGACAATAATCAATGTGTGCTGATGTAAAAGGGAAAAAAAATAATAAAAGGACTCTTTTCAACCCTCCCTGTAGATGTGACACCTGTTTGACTGGCGCTCAGCTGGCTGCTGAAGGTCTTACTGTAAGCAAGCCCAATTAATATTTATCTCTGTGAAGGGGGGGGGGATCAAGCGGGAATGGAGGGAAGCGACGCGCTCGCAGGAAATATCCCCACAAAGATGCCGGCTAATAATATCTTCATCTCCGAGGATCCTGTCAGTCATCAGCCGTCGCTTCGCTTAATCATCAGTGATTTAGCCGATAAAAGTCCGTTTTGATGCTTTGATAAGAAATTATGTCGGAGGCAGAGAGAGAGCAACCCCGTGTTGTAGGGAAATGTTCTGGGAAGGGGGTCGGGCGGGCGAGGGGGGGGTTACAAAAATGTAAAAAAAAAAAAAAAGAAGAAAAAAACCCACCCCTCAGAGCGACACCACAATAATTAGCGTAGCGGGAGAGAGAGGCGCAGTGCGGGAGAGATAATCATAGCGCCTTAATGTCTGCTGAATGCTATTAATCAGCAGCATTACCCATAGTGCCCTGGCTTTTCTTCACAGTTATCTCACGGCGCGGGGTGATGATGAGCCTCCCCTCTTGATCCAGCGCCATGTCAGCATCGTGTGTGTGTGTGTGTGTGTGTGTGTGGTCTTTGTGGTTATTATATGGAATTATGTTGCCATTTTCCTTTTTGTCCTCCCCTTCCCCTTTGAACTTACTCAGTATTGGTTTTCTGTTACACACACACACACACACACACACACACTGTGTCATCGATACGTTTCCATCCGTCTCTTGTCAATATAAGTAAGAAAAGTGTGTATTGTCGCCTGGTTTGAACCTCAGAATCACCTGATGATGAAATTCAATCGAGCGTCTGTGAAGGTTTGTGGGTTTTAGTCAGGAAACTTTCCCAGATGCGCTCGCCGTACGCCACGTTTTCTTCCTCGTCCCCGCAGTAACTGCCGTCTCCACTAGGGGGGGGGGGGGGGCGTTTTTTGTCCATGGGGGTCCCTGCGTGGAACATACATTTCCCAGAATGCTTTTTTGGATCTCCAAGTTCAGATTCTAAAGTGAGGAGAAACTCATGACTTGTCGACGTTTTTAGCGTCGACGCGTCACCCCAGAATAATAATAATCGGAATTATTTACACCCTAGTGTCAGAATCCGTAACAGTTTTGAGTTTCCTCATTCAGTCGTCATGATTTGGTGCAACCAGATCCCGGGATCTTGTCAGGTTCTCCCACCTTGTTCATGTCTTCTCCTACATTTCCCAAAGTGCTCCTCAGCAGCCTGACAGGACTCTGGGAGAGTTTTTTTTTTTGAAAACTAAAAGGAAGAGCGAGTTTCTTTTCTAAAAAAAAAAAAAAAAAAAACCTCTAAACACAACCTGTCTTGTGGCGCCGCTGAGTCCTGCTCTATAGAGGCCGCTGTCACCGGGAAACGTTGACGTCCTCGTCTATAATGCATCGCTCCCTCTGTCACTGTTTGTCAGCGCTAAACAGTGGAGCTGAAGGGAAGAAGGCGCCGCTTTGATTCCGAGGGACTGATATCAAAACCTGGCAATCAAAGCTGATGTTCTACGATCCCGGAAAAACATTTTGCGTCTCCATTCTGTGGTTTGAAGTGTTTCGACAGGATGCCATGTTTCCTCTTCCAGTGAACGTTACGCATTCGGTTTTGATCTAGCCTACTTGTAGTTGCTCACATTTTCTATATATATATATATATATACACACACACGCGCTTGCAATGAAAAAAAAAAATCCTGAGTGGAAATCAAAATCTATAAAGGAAAGTTTTTAATGCTTGGCTGAAGTGGAAAAGTTGTCACGTCTGCGCGGAGGAAGACGCGATAGAGGCTGATGGAAAGCGAGCTGGAATGCTGCTTCTTGCCCGTCGTAGCGAGGAGATAAATCTTTCACTTCACGCATCGACTCCACCTGAAAGGCCAAGGGGAGGATTTAAAAAGAAACACACAAAAAAAAAAAAAAAATGGCAAGAAGTGCGACGGGTTCTCGTCTCGACACTCGTCGTCCCCGTTAACCTCGTTTCGTTGAAGAAATGACGAAAGTTCAGGAATCGCATGCGTGAAATCGGTGGTTTTAAACGACACGTCCGATTTAATTTGCACTTGTGTCTGAGTGAAATGAAATAATGGATCTGCAGATGTATCTGGAAAAGGTTAGCCTGTTTTCTCCCCTTAATTTTGTCTTTTTTTTTTTTTTAATATATTTTCTTTATTACACACTCTGCATAATTGCAAGCCTCTTTTTTTTGAAAGACTATAATTATTATGATTAAAATGAACAACAAAACAAAGAACGTTTGTTCTTGGAAATGACTGTGCTGGTTTCACTTTGAGTTGTATCATCCAAATGTGCAAAATATGCAGTTTCATTTCTCAGTATAAACGACCGATAATCTCACAGACCAGTGCATTTATAGTTCAGAGGGCTTGTGTTTAGTGTCATAGATGTTTGGCACATTATTAAAGTGAGAAGGCTTCAATGGAACCTAGTTAAACAACCAAACGAGTTGCTAAAACACTTTTGAACTGTAATTCAACAACCTCAAAAATACTGTTTTCCCCTTTAATCTCAGAAAGATGCTATAATCTAACGGAAGGTCACTTTTTTTCCCCATACTATGATGTTTTTAATGCTGGTTTTCAGTGTGCGCCGTTTGAGGAATGAATAGTTTGTTGAAGCTTGAATATTTGCACACGCAGTTTTCGGGATTCCATGCAGATCGCCACCCGACCGCCTCAACTCGGATTAATAAACGTTGCAGTACCGCGGGTCGCTGCAGGAGGGCAGCATTGGCAGTAGAAGCAAATAGCATTCGCGTCCTCCTGTTAATTACATCCGGAGTTATCGTTGATTAAATGTTCGGTCCAGAGTCCTTGTTGACGTCCGCCGATCGACAGGAAGCACAAAATAACACCTGTCGCATCACGCGGACGAGGTTTTGAGACGTATTTATAAAGATATGTGCGTGAACGCAACCTCATTTAATTTTTTGGGGTCTTTTTCAGCACCTGTGTTTCCTCTCGCTCGTCCTCCACCATTAGTCTCTCCTCTCTCCTCCTCCTGTTTCTTGTTGCACCGGGGGATCCCTGCGGTGCGTCGAGGCCGATCCACCTCTCCACATCATTTATCACTATAAACATTGCTCATTGCTCCCGGCAAATATGTTTATTGTTGTCATTCGCTCATAGGCCATTTATTTAATGTGCTTTTTAAATTTATTTATTTCTTTCTTATGCCTCCTCCTCCTCTCACTCGCCGGGTCTCTGTTCATTGTGAGGAGTGAGCACATTGTGAGGAAATCAAACACGCATTTAATGATAATGGACTGATGTGCGAGTGAATGTAGAGGATGGGGGGGAGGAGGGGGAGGAAGGGGGGGAGGTAAGATTGGAACAGAACGGCGTTTGGAGGAAGAAAAAAAAAAATCAGATCCCAACATCTCAAGGTACAAACATAATAGAAGTAAAAAAAAAAAGAATGCCTTTGCGCCTCAGCTGTTGTGAATCCTCCTTTTGTCAGCCGGGACCCGGCCGTCCCCGCCATTGTTCCGCTTTTTAGAAAAGGAATTGGATTTTTTTTTTTTTTTTTGTCCTTTTCCGTGGTTTTTTTTCTCTCCTCCTGGTCGTGCGGCTGACTTCCATTGCTCACCAATGGACAGACTTAATTAGGACATTTCTGAGTGATTTATTCACAAAAGCACACCGGCTGCACCTCTGACCAATTCGTTTGGAATAAAGGACAATGGCGTCCAGAAATCGCTAATAGCACATTTGGAAGAAGAAGAAGAAAAAAAAAGCAATCGGGCCCGCCGGGCCGGTGATTTATCAAAATAAATTCAGGCTTTAGATGAACGGCAACCTGTTGGTTTGTGTTTTTTTTTTTTTTATTGGTTTCCCGTCGTGCGCTGATCACTGTAATGAAGACTGGGACTGACGGAGGAGAGCTGCTGCGACTCCAATCGCTCTCGCAAACTCTGCGAAATAATATTTATATGGACGTTTGCACACGCTTGTATTCATTCCACCAGAATGACATTTTGCCCTTTAACTGTTCGCACTGCAAATACTCAATCATGCTAACTAAGGTAATGCAAGGCTTCTTTTCTTTTTTCTTTTTTCCTTTATGACATTTTCCCAACACACACACACATATATGCATACGCGCAGCTATCTTCACAAAGCGAAAAGGTCAGCGTTTTAATGGCTTTGCTCCCCCGTGGTAATCGCCTTTTTGGTTAGCCGTGCAAACTAAATGAAAAGATGTCGGTCCACGTGTGGCGCTTCGACCTACGCCGCTCCATTTCAATAAGTGACGTGCCATTAGCCTCGCCCTCCGCGGCGAAGCTCTGTGAAATCGGGTAATCCACTGACTCATTTTGCCGCCCATCAGCGGGCGCCGGGGGAAGGAGATCCTTCGCTACCCCCCCCCGCCTCCGTTAAACTCTCATCTCATCACCATTGTCTCAACATGACTCTTCCCCGACATATGGCTGCAGAGGGTCTGAGGCTAGAGGGAGTTTCTGTCATTTCCACCGTCGTTCCGGGAGAGTTTATTACAGACGGTCGGTTCAGCTGGTCGGCTGACGGGAGAAACGAGTGACGCCAAGCCTGCGTGTGATTACAAGTTCATATCGACCGTTTGGAAATGAGTCGATTCGAGTAAAAATCGCCATGAATTGATCACAGAAATCGAGGAAATCGTACGGGAGAGACCCTGCAGACGGGGGAGGGGGGAGAAACATATGAAAATGCTTCACTACAAGCATTTTATCACAAATTCACCCATTCACACGCCAATGGAGATGCGACCTTCCAACATGGGAGGTGACCGCTCTGCCAATAAAAACGGTGCAAAAATTAGCTCATTTCAAAATCTAAAACAATCATAAAAACTCTTTTTTTTAAGTTTTAAGGATATCTTTTTGACCAAAAAGTTCAGAACAAATGCACTTAAAAATCTAGAATATAAAAAAAAAACTTGAATTACAAACATGTCATAGCTTATATACAGACAAAAATACTCAATTCGACTCCCTTCACTCATTTTCAAGGTTTAATCATAATAAAACAAACCTGTTGTAGTTTTATATTTCGTCGTTTCCTGACGTCTCCGCTCTTTCTGTCGACATGAGTCGGGGAATCGAAGTAGAAATTGCCAGCGTTTGTCAACAAGAGCCCCGAGGAGCGAATCCACTGGCCAAGAAGATTCTGCGACGGGGAGCTTAGAGACCCGACGGGCCGATCGAGGAGATAAAGACGAGCGTTGGCGATTGATTGGCGGCTCTCCGAGGAGAGCGAAGAGGGTCTTTGAGTGGAACTCGCCGGGGAGGCGCGAAGAGAGGAGGACACTCTGGAGAATGTTGACGGAGACGAGAGGGGGCTCACGAGATGTGATGCAAAACATTCTGCACACTGTCGCGTCAGATTACCGGTGCTGGCGGAAGATGTTCCGTCAAGTATGAAGAGGAATAAGTACATTTTGGGGGGATTTGCCTGTTTCCCGGGATTATGGGATTTCGCCTTCCCTTTTTGAGAGCCTTGGTCAGTCCGTCACGTGACTCGGTCGGCTTTTTGGCAAAAGGTCCAACACTGGACCTCTAGATTTCGAGCCTCTGACATCTAAACTTATAATTCATCAAATTCCACTCTGGCTTCCTTCCTTCGCCCCTTGACTGGGAACTCTTGCGTGTTTTTTCGACAAACAAGGCCAGATTAATTCCCCCGCAGTGTGAAAGAGCCTAACTAATAGACTAAGATGGGTCCTCTGGATGTAGTTAAGTGCGCCGCTGCTCTGCTCCTGCTGCAGCTCAAACCCCCCCCCCTCCTGATTTGGTTTAAGGGATACACCAGTTAATCAGCGCGAATCCACCAGGCATTTCACAAAGTTCACGAGTGTGCCCTTTCCGGAGGGGAGCGAGGGCTTCACGCTCAATGTTGTTTCCACGCTAGCCGGCGCGCGTCACAGCCTAATCCTTCCCACCCCCCCTGGAACCCAAGGCGGCGTTAAACTAGCTGGAATGAGTGCCATGCAGGGAGTAAATGGAGGGAGACGACCGTCCACAATGGCCCTGGAAAGGAGCCGCTCTTGTAAGCGGGGAGGATTAGAGGGAAAGAAATCCTCCTCTCCTTGTGTAGGCGTGCCCGCCGAGACAAAAGCCCGGTGTTTACACTCCCCGTCTCCTCGCGTACGGTCCCCCCCCCCCCCAACCGCGGGCCCGACTGTGTGGCCAGCCGAGCGTGGCGGGGGACCGACCACTCATTCCGTCTCGTTTCTGGCGAGAATGAGAATCGTCGTGGCGTCGGCGGCCCGACTCCGACGCAGGTTGAACTCTCCCATCGCGACGCCGACTTGAAAGGAAACGCTGGGCTGTTCGCAGGAGGGGTTACTGTCGCCGTCACTTTGGCGGTTGTGCCATTTCACCTCCTGCTCGCCAACTGTCCTACTCATAATACAAGTTCTATTTAGTCTGCCGTGGTCCTAAGAGGACGAACCGTAATGATCTTGATGTTAGCAGTTCACAGTTCACCTCTTTGGCAACGACATCAAAGCTCTACTTCGGGAAATTTGTAATTGGCCTCTTCCATTGTAGACTTTGTTTTCGTGCACTTCGTTGTGGTAAACGTGTTCATTTTCATTGAATAATTGAAGTCCTGCGGTGGAAATGTTGGTGAAATATGAAGACCTTCACGAGCCCCTCGGTAGATGGATTTTGCTGACTCATGTTAAAACGTGTAACCGTCTCTGTTTCTTCCCTCGAGCAACAGATCAGATTTATTTTTGCATATTTAACCAGTATTGGACGTATTTTCTCATACAGATGGTTCTCGCTGGATGAATCCGAGTTGCTTTTGTGCCACATATTTTTGCGGTTGTGTGAAAAACGTTGACGATTGTGGTTGAATCGCAGCGTCACAAAGACTTTTCTTTCAATTTTTGGTTTATTCTAGCAGCTCTCATGCAAACACTGATGGATTCTAGAAGCTTTGTTATTAATATGTTAACGACTTTATTGATTCCAACTGTTTTGGTCTTACTTTTTAAACGTTCCTTTTTTTTTTTCCATTATTATTAATTTGATCCTTCAATTGTTAACACGACCATGTTACACTTCTTGCTCAACCAGCACACATCAAGCAGGCTGCGACTAATCGCTCGGCTGCCGTCTGTCACTGTCACATTAACACTTTAAAGTGAGCTCATTAAACGGCGCCCCGGAGGTCTCTCAGCCGCTCCCGAGTGCACGCAGGCGGCGGCGGCGGCGGCCATTTGCATTCCACGCCTGACCCCTTTACAATCGGGCAACGGGCTTTCAGGGCAATGCGGACAGGCATGACTGGAGAAAACAGAGCAGCTTCACCGCCTCCACCTTGCCCCCCCCCTCCCCCCCACCCCACCCGACAACCCACGCCGTCCCCCTTTCCTCCGTCTTGCCTTGTTGCACTCCGCCTCATCTTGTGTAACTGCCCCCATTTGCCCCAACTCATTTTTATTTTCACGTCACTCTCCCAACTTTGTCATGTTGATTATTTTTTCTTTTCTTTTTCTATTTTTAGATCTTCCACCGCTCTCCTCCGTTAGTTTCTAAGACGACAAATGGAAATGATCCGGAAAAAATTTTTTTACGAGGGAGGCTGAGTAAAAGGCGCCGCGATGCGTTTGCCCTTGTGTCGGACGGCCGGCGATATATATTTAGAGAGCGGCGCAGGTAGCGGGCGCTTTTGTTTTGCAAGTCCTGATGACACATAAATAACGGTGCATTTCATTATGCTAATATTTGATTAACAAAAAGGTGGCGGCGGCATGTGTTGTGTGTGTGTGTGTGTGTGCGTGTGTGCATCAGACAGCAGACTGCGTTTAGTTGATGGAGCCATTCGATCTCGTAGATATGCCCCCCAGAAACACCGTCTGCTAATGTCTGCGCTCTGCCAGGGCGCCATTCAACACCTCATTCTCAAATCGGGAAATTACACACACACGCCACCCCCCCGTGCCAATCAAAGCAAGGTTTTGTATTTTGAATGTGGCGTCTAATCAGCGACGCTCCTCCAAACGTTGTCAAAAGATTGCCGGCGAAATGTTGGGAGAGTTACAAAGTATAGTGGAGCGAAGCGCCGAACACATGTTCATTAATAACGAGTCTTTGGTGTAAATATGGAAGCTAATCAGACAAACCTTGCCTTACGAGGTAATCAGGAACGATGTGTGTGTTCATTTGTGTGTCTGTGTGTGTGAGAGAGATCGGGCTCCCAGGTAATTATAGCAGACAGCTGCCATGGCATCCTGGATCAGTCCCACGTCAACACACACACACACACACACACACACACACACACACACACACACACACACACACACACACACACACACACACACACACACACACACACACACACACACACACACACACACACACAAACTCTCTCTCGCAAAAATAGGTCCCACGTCGACGTTGTGTCGTTATTAGCGGGCAGATTTGTGTCGTTTTATTCGGAGTCTCCGATAAGCCCGAGCAAACTGTGTCTGCCGCGCATCCAGAGTGCTTCGTGCGCAGATGAGATGCACCTGCTGTCGAGATAACGGCGGAAGACAATGGTTGGTGAAAGACGCCGGCGCGCCGGGGTTTACAAGGAGACGCCGGGCCTCGCCTCGCCTTGCCTCGCCTCGCCTTGCCAGGCACAAACTGTGGACGTGGTGTGTTGTTCTCCAATCTTCACCCGTTTCCTTTCCTCACCTGATCCTTCCCTTCATGTACCCCGATCTGTCAGGCCTCCCCTCGTCTCTCCTCCCCTCACTCCCTCCCTCCCTCCCTCCCCCCCTCCCTCTGTAGTCCGCGCCGTGTTCGCCGGGCATGCCGTGGTATCATGCCTGCATGCATCATGGACCCGCTAACAAATTACACAGAGTAGCCACTCCGCTTCCCCTCTCACTCAGCTGTCAAGTGGAGCCACTGGAGCATCCTCCCTCCCTCCCTCCCTCCCTCCCTCTCTTCTCCACTTCCTTCCATCCATCCCCTCTATCACACCATCCAGCGTTCCACACTCCTTCCCCCCCTTTCTTTCCCCCCCCCCATCTCCTGTACCTGTTCACCCGTCAGAGCTGCAGAAGTGATCTCCAGCCCCTCCGTCATCCCTCTTCATAAATCCATCCATCTATCCATCCCTCTCCCATTACTTCATCTTCCTCCCCGCTCAGCTGTCCAGCCTCCCACACATCGGCACGTTGCTATGTACCAAGAAATCATCTCTCCGCTCTTAAGCCTCGCTACAGAGCCGCAGAGTCGTCCAGCTGAGTTTGAAAAATACAATTTATTTTTTTTATTTTTTTTGTGGTCTGCTGAAGCAACTCCAGGTGTAAAATAACATCATTCAGCTCCTCGTCGTTCTGTCAATAAATCCGGAGATGGTATCGTTGCTTGCTCGCAGCAGGTCGTAGATGTATGGCGGGGTAATGTGGACAGAGAAAAACAGAAACAACTTAATGCAGCCGGCAGAAGGAAGAACTATTCTGCCTCGGTAACAACCTTCCCTGTGCCCTCCCGGCTGCAGGAGGTGAGTTACTCATCAGACACACACTCTTTGTAATAACGCTTACAAGATTTTTTATTTATTTATTTATTTTTTGTACTTGATTAGCCCTGAGATTATGAGAGAGAGAGAGAAAAAAAAAATTGCAGCAGTGACTTTACAGAAGGTGATTGCGGTGCCCTTTCCACCCGGTGTACCGAGACCAGTACATTACCGAGAACAATGTAAGCGAATGGTTGGAGTTATGTTTCGGTTCAGCAGCGGCAGAAGCGTCTGACGGAATTGTTTGTCGAAGTCGGTGGGGTTTTTTTTTGTGGTTTTTTTTTGTTTCAAAATGACTCTGTTGAACATTACGAGTATTTAGACCTGTCAACCTGTGACTACAAAGTGGTACTCTGGGCCAAGGACCAGCTCTTTGACTGTGACCGTTTTCTATTCACATCTTTATGCTCTCATTCGTCCAGTTCGGAGGCGTATTGACCGTGACCCCTTGATCTGATTCGATTGCTTTGAGTCGAAAACTCAGATCTTCTCTTTTGGAAATGTTTTAAGGTCCTAAAGGTCACTGTCACCAAGCAAAGAGCTTCACAAAGCAATGGCTGAAGTTAACAGCCCATACCCTTCACCCCCAAGTGAAGGGTATGGCAAGGTGCATTTCTTTGAAGACGTTTATACTCTGGCATCGCTGGATGGTATGGTTCCGGCCTGGGTCGTCAAACCTGCACCAACTGGTCCAAACCGGCTCTACAAAAGGGTTCAAACCAACTTTCTAGCGCCAAAGCCGCCATTGTAAGAAAGATTTCACTTTGTAATTGTTTTTAGACAACATTAGGTTATTTATAATCTCTTTGTCTAAAGTGCGTTATAGTTCCCATTTTTGAGAAAGTTGAGACCAAATTAGACGATATTTGGGCTCTGAACTCTGAACCGTCCTGAATGAAATCCATTTGGAGAATTCAACAATCTAATGCTTGGCCACTTGCAAGAAGGTGAAGGGATTTCTAATACATTCACAACTTTTGGGGAATTTCCTGCCTCTCCGTCTCCAAATGCACGATGGTATTGCCACTGAAGTGTGACTGTTTACTGGGTTTTAACAAGGTCCGACCTCTATAGGAAGTCTTTGCTTTGTGGTTCAGAAAACTTGGAGGGACACTTCGTCAGTATCTACGGTGGTTTATCAAGAAGTCGTGAAGAGTGGAAATCCACTCCAGGAAAGTCATTAAAAGACTGTCGGCCAGTCTTATATTTGTCTGTCGGGCTTGAAACATGCTTTAAAATCAATCTTTTCTTGGTACAATTACATGTCAGCGGTGACTCATCTGTGGATCCTGCAGCTTCACCTGGTCAACACCGTACCTTTGTTGCGGGGCGAATACTTCATGTGACTCTTCAGACATAGTATTGTGTGGAATCGTGGTTGGAGAGAGAACTGCTAATCAAGTCACTGAACTGTTGTTCGTTTCTCATGGATTTTAGTTTCTCTGCTAATTTCAGTGTGTTTCAAGACGGTGGTGTCAATTAAGGACTTATAAGCTCTGTGGGAAAACCTGTTTCTTCAGACAATGACTTGATTATAGTGTACTCTACTTCTCTGAGACGCACTGAGAGGATATCTTCACATGAAGAATGATCTTTAAAAAAAACCAAAAAACTGTCAAATTTTGTTCGACTCTGCCTAAAAACTCACCCACCCTTGTTGCACAACTTGTTCACCGACACGTGTGCAGGGTGTCGAACCTGACACTCGGACCTCCTCGCTCGCCACACCCAGCTCAGCCGCTCTCGCTTCGCGGCAGCCGGAGGAGCGAGACACAGCGATGATTAATAGGCTGACGGCGCAGCCCTGACCTCTGAAGGTCGCCGGGTTGTTTCCTGTTTGACTAGCCACACGGCGCACTCGCTTATAATCACACACACGCACGCACGCGCGGCGCGCAGGCAGTCAAATGCACCGCTGCTTCCGCGCCACTTCCACCGAGACAATATTCTGTGTATTTACTGTCCGCTGAAGAGCTCTGAATACCCGAGGGCCTCGGGTTTACGGCCGCGATAAGACGCCGCGGCTTTCATTAGCGTGTCACGGTGTCATAATACCACCGCTGCCAAATGACATGTGACCGCATCCCGGTCGTAAATAAACCCCCGCCGTGTACTTGAAACTCCGGCTTGTACTGTATTTCACAACGCCGGAGGATCCCGGCTCGTGAAAGGAAGATGGGAAAGGGAAAGACGAAGGCCACACTCCTTTCCCATAAGTCACAGCGTTCGGAGCCTCCTGGTCTGAGTGATCTTATCTAATGCCCCCGTCAACCTTCCCTGACCTTGGTGGCAGTCAAACAGAACCCCCCCCCCCCTCCCCCCCACCTTTGATATCGAAGGTGAGCCTCTCCCGTACCGCCGCCCCGATAGAGCTCCCCCATTGATATGCATTGCTTTCTACCGGAGAGTCTTCCTCTCTTGGTGCTGTTGGGTGGAGCGGTGCAGGTCGCGACCCCCAAAGCCAGGACTAGAATAGGAAGGAGGCTTGTGTTTTTCTGCCTCCGAGATGTAGCCGGATGCTCACACATAAAACCACGGAATTTTCAAGTCCAGTGCCGGGCGTTGAGTATCTGTCCCTCATTAGATTCGCGGGTTCTTGGCTGCCGACCCGCTAACGAACCCGCCGCTATAACCTCGGATCTTGTTAGCATGTGTGTCAGCCGAGCTGGGGAACCGGGGACGTGCGAGAGTGTACATATCAGCTCTCTTTAAAGCCACTTTCAAGACGGTCCTGCAGCCTGTTGACGCCTGTGAGCGAAGCAAACGGCAGCAGATCGCCGTCCGCCCTCGGGGACGTTGACATAGACGTGGCAGCTAAACGCAGCCCAAGGTATCCCCCCCCCCCCCCCCCCCCCTCCGGCGTAATCACCCCGAGGGATCACACAGCAGACGCTTCCCTCTTCTTCTTCTTCTTTTTTTTCTGTATGTGTGATTCAGTGGCGAAGGGCAGAGTCGCTGCCGAAGCAACGGTCGGATCGGTTTTATTCCTCAATTCCACTGCTGCAAAGTGGCAGGACGTGAGGTCAGGCGGGATCGCCGCAACAAAGATGGCCGCATGTAGGAACTTTGATGAAAGCAGGAGGGTTTTTGTTTTGGGTTTTTTTGTATTTTCGGTCTTTAGAGGTCGTCTTAAAGTTGGCCGTGAGTTGCTGCTGTCACGTTATGAGAAAGTGAAATGTCAGGTTTGGTGATGCACCGACGGTGCCGTGGTTCACGGTGACGTAGAGTCTTTGTGTATCGTCTGCATATTGAGTATAGATGACAAATTATGGCGTTTGATAAGTACTGTATTGGTACCGGTAAGTACTTTATGAAATGGTATCAGTGCGTCACTACTTGTGGTATTGGTTCTGCTTGTTTTGTGTATCGTTTGCATATTGAGTATAGATGACACATTAAGGCATTTTAGATCAAATCAAATCACATTTTATTTGTATAGCCCTTTACAATAACCCAGTGTTACCTAAAGTGCTTTACAACAAAGCTATAAAAACAATACATTAAGATTATATGTACTGTATTGGTACCAGCAAGTGCTTTATTAAATGAAATCAGTACGTCGCTGCTTGTTTACAGTGTTTGTGCTTCTTACAAGACAAGTTTGGCAACAATGAAACAGTAAAACTTTATTACTTGTCTTGTTACAAAAACTATAAATTAATTAATAAATCGTATAACTTTGTCATCGCTATAAATCAACAAAACTTTGCCGGCCCAATCAGGCGCATTCAAGCAGCAGATAAATAGGAACAAGATGAGAATGATGTGTAAAAATAGTGTAAAACTAATCTTTGATGAGTAAATAAATAAAAACATGGGACCAAAAAAAACAGGCTTGTCCATGTTTTTTTTTTGTCCCACAAACACAATCCCACAAACTCATCATCAAAGCGTTTCACTCATTTGCAGACTTAATTTGGTGCCGGCGGCCTGTGGCTCTCTTCCTAATGCTCCCCGCTGAACACCAGCAACAGTCGATCGACTCCGCCGCCAAAATTAATAATAGCAGTAAGGGATTAAAGCGTCACACATGGCGCCACGAGCAGGAGCTTGAGATGGGGCGAGGAGAACGAGCCGGTCGAAGGTCCCCGGAAAGGGCCTCGCTCCTCCGGAGATGGGGCGAGCCTAAAATGTGTCGGGCGACGACACGGGGGCGGCGGCGGCGGTGGGGATCCCCCCTGCGAAAACGGCCGAGCCGGTTTTTTTCCCCGCACCGAGCTGCAGCTGCAGGTAGTAATTACCGATTAGGCCGAGGAAAGTGGGGACGAATGCAGTGTATAATCAGAGAGCCCGTCGACAGTGGGAGCCCTTCACAATGGCTTGTAATTAACAAGATAATTGGCGAGAGATGGCGGAGAGATCTCGCCGCTTCTTCCACTTATTTGCACGCCTTTTTTTTTTTTTTTGGGGGGGACGCGGAGTTCTTCATGACTTCTTCGCTCCTCGCCTGTGAAGGTTGAGTCGCTAATGATACCGCTAGCCACATCCCCGTATTTGTTTTTTGTTGCGGAGCGCCAAGTGGTATTTGCCCGTCGCGTTGACGTGGGGGCGCGACAAGCACCTCGCTTTACCCTGCAAGAGGGAGCCCGAGAACATACCTACCCCCCCCCCTCCCCCACCCCTCCCCCCCTCCTCCGAGGAGATCTCTCCATACGTATTCATTAGCGTCATTCTTACAATAACTCCAGTAATGAGTGCTCAGGCGGCTTCCTTCCGAACACCGTTCAGTACATCACACACTCAGATAGGGAAGATGTTTATCGCTCCTTTTCCAATTATATTTCTACAGATTAAGGTGTCGCCGTGGCACTTGTTTCCTTGACAACGCCGTCGTTATTTCACCCCCGTCTTCCAAGTACCCTTAATCTGAGCGGATATGAAAACTCTTCATGTGCAATTTTTTTCTTCTTTTTCTTCTTCTTCCTTTCCACGCTCAGTTAGCCACACTAGCGCTTGCCCGTCCAACCTCTCCAGCACACATCACGGGGTTCCTTTCATGAGAGACTTAAACGGCCACGGTGCTCCACGCACGATTTTACCCCCCCCCCCCCCACTCCCCCACCCCCCCCGCTCGGTCCGCCATTGTTGGATTCGTAGGGACTCCTGGTTGGATTACACTTGTGGCCGCCCGGGGTCTGGTAACATGGCGTGTTAAAGAAAGCGTTGGATACCGAGAACAAGCCCAGTTGTTTATTGGATTTCACCTCATTTGAAAGCAGAAGAGAAAAAGAAAAAGAAAAAAAAAAAACTTTGGTAAACTGATGAAGCATGAAGGGTGTTAATAATGTAGAAGGTCTTCAAAATTCAATCTCTAAAATGTGTGCTGCTGGTAGGAGAGAAGAAAAAGAAAAAGCCACCAGAATGACACAGAACAGTGTATTTGACAGGTGACATGAGTCTTTTTCATGTAATTGATTTGCTTTGCCATTTGTTTCCCTACGTTTTCTTTCTTTTTTTTCTCCCCTTCATCTTTTGTGGAGCGCGGGAGGCAGCCGCCGTGATAGATGAACCTGGTGGAGTTCACCCCCACCCCCCCACCCACCCCTCCGCATTGCTCGGTAGCCTCCAGTGCAATGAACAGTGGCATTTCCCCGCGCAGGTTATGGCAGAATAGTAATGTTTCCCACTTACTAAACATGTGTCACCTGATGTATGCGGCTCCCCAGCCAGCCTGCCTGCTCCTTTTTATTTATTTATTTTACCCATGAAGTATAGACTGTGCTGACATTTCGTATTTATTGCTAAAATAGGTTTAAAAAAAAAAACAAAAAAAAAAACAAAAAAAAACTAATGGATCTCTTTCTTTCTTTTCTTTCTCATGCATATCCTGATGTCGTTCCCGTCAGGTAAGAACTCTTTTTTTTTTTTTTTTTTTTGTCTTTGCTTGACATCGGGGGTGTTGGACACATAAGGCCTGCGAGACCAAACTGTCTGGAGTTTGTAAAAACGCACCTAATGCAACAGCCGCTCACTGTATTTCGCACCAGAAAGTAGGACCTGTGTTGATATTGTAGTCATTTTCAATAGTAATTTTTAGTATGGACATTTACATCATGCATACTGCGCAGTACAGCTCAATTTAAAGGTTATTATGGCCCAGTTCTAATGGGCTGTGGGTTACATGTGAACTAAAATGAGTAGGCATAGGTCATAAATCCCGTTCTATCATTATAGTTGGCCTTTGTGCTAAAAATGCTAATGTGCTTATTTGTTGGGGATCGGTTTGAATCAAAATATTTCACTACCAAAATCGATGCCACATGACACAATCAAGAACTGATTGCTTGTCAAAAAGTGGGCAAAAGCCAGTTTTCATTCTTATTCGTGGCAGAACGGAATCGGCTTTATTCCAGCATCGGTGAGGCGTTTAGCCAAGAGGCGTTCAAGGACTTCACAAAGTTAATCCCACGTACACTGGCGAGCTTTCAGCTGCGGATGGGAGGAAGATGCTCTACAATCGGGACGATGTTTCACGATTACAGGAAGGCAATGTCGCGTTTTTCTCGTCAATATAAACACGTGTGTTTTCCAACTTTGGAGTTTTCGTTGGCGTCGAGCGTTGTTGTTGTTGTTGTTGTGGAAATGGACACTCAAAACACACTACGCAACTTAAAATGTAGCTTTGATCACTACGTGTAGAGCAGATTAACTTTTAGACGATTGTTGTGTGTCGGGAAGAGTCTTAACAAACATGTGACGTAAAACCGAATATTTTCGAACACGTGTTCTTTGAGGAGGAAACTCATCGGCGGAAGAGATGATTTTTAACCTTCTATATTTACAGTCTATTTACTTTCCTCGTCATTATTCGTGTTTTATCATGTGTGACGTACGAGTCTGTCACTGACCTCTCGTAAAAAAAGGCCAAGGCAGCCGACACGCCGCCCCACATTGTCATATTTCACGTGCATCTTCATGTCAGTTTGTCAGCAGCAGGGAGTGATGACCCGTGAAGCGTCCGGTGCACCGGAGGGCGGTGGTGGTGGTGGAGGTGGTGGTGGTGGAGGTCTGGCGGGTGGGGTACGAGTGCACGGCGATCTTTCTGACCCGGCCTCGACAGTCGGTGCTGAAAAAAAAAAAAACACAGACGGCGAAGGTTCCCCTCCCATTGTGACACCGTCTCGTCCTCCTTTCATTTCTCTCATCGAGTCAATGTTTTTTTTTTTTTCCTCTTCCACCAAAAATACTCATTCAATTTATATTTTTTTTTACCGTGGTACGAGACTGCGAGCAGCTTGCGGGGCGGGAGCGCAGTAATTACCACGGTTATGTCAGGCGGAGCTGGGAAACGTAGCCCGGGGAGGAGTGGGTGGGGGTGGAGGGGGGGTGGAGAAAGGCCACTGTGCAGTGATGGCCCCCTGAAATTAATGGAGAATTGGAAATGAATCAATAGCTAATGAAAATGTGTGTTCACTCTATTACTGCCTTTTATGATGGCTGTAGCCTCCGGCGGCGCGCTTTGTCACTCGGCTACAGCGAGCGCCGGCGCCCGAGTGTGTTGCTCCCTCTCATCATATTCATCAGTTTTACCCCACCCCCCCTCCCCCGCCGCCGCCCGACCCCGTCCCGCTCTTTCTCCTCGGCCACAAATTAACCGGGGTAAAATCATCACTGGCGCGCCGGGAACAAATGAATGTTTGCTTTGTGGACGACTTTTTTTGAATTGTTGGTGGATAATCATGAGTAGTTTGTGTAACATTAGACCGAGTGAACTCAAGTGGCTGGATGCAACTGGTGGATTCCGTCCGTCTGCTTTGTGACGGAGGAATCCTCACGTGCACAGGGAGGACATTATAAACTCACTAAGAGGTGAGATTCACTGCAGTCAGTCCCATGTCTGGTTTTCTTCTTGAAAAGATTTGAAAAAAAACAAACCAAAAAATAAAACAAGAAGGACTGAGTGGAACTTAAATGTCTTGTTTCTTCAACTTGTTTGCATTTAGAGAAGAAAATGCAAATAAGTTTTCCCAATAAAAGTCATTGCACTGTGCACAGCTGCCGAAAATGGAATGAATTGCACTTATGCACTTATTTAAAATGAACAGGAAAACCAAAAAAACCTGTTCTATGTGTCTGTTGCGTGTCCTTTGGGATATTTGCGATATGATCAGGAGGCGTTCAGGTGCAGGGAAGAACGTGGGACTGAAATGTCTTTTTTTTTTTTTTAAAGATGATTTAAAAAGTCTTTTTTTTCAGTTACTTCTACAATTTTAACAAGTTTCAACCATTTTTAAAATTGTGAATACAATAACTTTGGCACAATGTTATTCATTTCTTACTTTATGGAGTATTGTGATATGATAGTCTTTATTTTCCCAGTTTATCAGCAACGATTTGCATTTTACCATTCAGATAATGACACATTTGCCGATGTAGTTCTAAATCGAAATCATCTCCAGTTGCGATATGCATTTGGGCTTCAGGTGCCAACAAAAGAAACCTGCTTGTATTTATGTACATTCAGTAGAAACAACACAAATATTTACTTTCTTTAGTTATTTCAATACCGATTCTCAAACTAATGTAACTTATAAACTTATGTAACTTATGTAACTCCCGGAAACAAAATGACAAAATGACTGATTCACATCATTTCAAAGGAAAAGATTGTTGCTTGTTGTTGTTGTTGTTCTTCTGTGTGTGAATGTTACTGCAGAGCCTCTCACCGGAGTCTGATTCAAACAATATTGTAAACAGCTACACGGAAAAAAAAAAATCCAACTTCAGCATTCTGAAATAACCTGCGCCTCGTAAACACAACCAGTATGTCATGAGAGCAACTATAAAACACATAATTATGTTATTATTTTAGCAGTTTTGAATATTTTTTCATAATAGGAAACGGGAATGCTTGCCTAGGAGACGTTATAATGGAAGACTGACGTTAACATCCCCGGTTGATGGAAATAAATAAAGGAAATTATTTATTTTATACAGGGAAAAAAAAAGTGATGCTAATCAATGAAAATAATGAATTTGTTGTCGAAGGGTGCGTCTCTCCTCCCAGAGGCGAAAGCAGATAAATGCATGGTAATAAATAACAACATTAGCAGACTGCAGTCATTTTGAGAACGACTCGGCTTTGGGAGACGCGACGCCGCCTGACGCGTGAGCGCCAGATCGCTAACGTGCTAAATCTGCTAGCCGTGCTAAATCTGCTAGCTGTGTTAAATCTGGTAGCCGTGCTAAATCTGCTAGCCGTGCTAAATCTGTTGGCCGTGCTAAATCTGCTAGCCGTGCTAAATCTGCTAGCCGTGCTAAATCTACTAGCCGTGCTAAATCTGCTAGCCGTGCTAAATCTACTAACCGTGCTAAATCTGCTAGCCATGCTAAATCTGCGAGCCGTGCTAAATGTTGGCGTGCGCTCGGCGGCGATACCGTCATCCCCGCTGACATTTTTAGGCCGTTTCGAAGGCGTCGTCTTCGTCGGGACAGTGTCGCGAGGTGGGGGCTGGGTGGGGGGGGTATGGCTGGGCGGGTGCGAACAGAGCCTCTTATGTCACTTATCCAGGTTGCACCGCGGCAACAGAGCTCAGTGCACATTAGTCGACGGCTCCCCGAGGATTCACAGATCATTTCTCTTCCCTGACATGGCGCAACGCAGCACCGCCCCGGGGAGCCTAACGGTGCGTGACATGGCGTGCGTGCGTGCGTGCGTGTGTGTGTGTGTGTGTGTGTGTGTGTGTGTGTGTGTGTGTGTGTGTGCGTGTGTGTGTGCGTGCGTGCGTGCGTGGTAAAACAGATCAAACCTTCACCCATCAGCACCTCATGCAGACCCCCCCCACGCTATACTAACCCACCACTGCTCTTTAAGACGCTACACGCCACCACAGATGGACACTGACCACAGACTGACCCTCCAGACCCCCCCCCCCCCCTCGCCCCCCCGCCGGTTCATCTCGTGGGGAAAGTTAAGTCCACTTACCGAACATTTAAATTCATTTAAACGCAATCAATCGATTGACAAAGAGCAGGGAAATTAATTTCTCTGTTCTCTCGCCCGTCCCTCCAGCGTACAGTCGCCGCTTTGAAATCAACATTAAAAAAATTTTTTTTTTTCTTTCCAAGCAGTCAATCTGCCAGCCGCGCTCGACTGTTTCATCATAGCCATTGAGTGAAGGTGTTTGTTTTTTTTTTCTTCCTTTCCTTATGGTCTAACCTAAACTGTGATCAACAGCTGTTTTGTCGCTTGTTATCTGTGATTGATGGAACACAATAGTGATTCACGCACGCCTTTATGTGACTCTCACAAACAGTCAGTGTCTCGTCTCTGTTTTCAGAAACTAAAGACAAACACCAGATTGTGTGAAAATGAAACCTTTGAGGTGTTTCTCCTTTTTTTTTTTCCCCCCCGAGATCAAAGATGTGTTCAGTTTGTTTTGTTGGAGGTTCATATTTTGCATTAACTGACGTTCAGAAATCAAGCGTCTCTGTGTTTCCTTCTCTTGGAAATCAGATTCTCTCAGTTAGGCGTTATTACAGCGTCGGAAAACGAGACGATTGGGTGGAAGAGAAGTGTAGTTGTGGGGTTAAAACTCTGAAACCTGGACCAGAGGGGTAAATAACCTCATGCACGTTTGCTTTTTTTAATGCACCTAAATTGGTAGTTATATTTAAAATGCTGTCATACATTCGCTACGCTGCGCGTTGTTGGTTCCGCGTGTGACATTTCCATTCAAAACTTTGGTGAAACTAGCTTAAAACCACCAAGATATATATATATATATATATATATATATATATATATATATGTTTGTGTCTATGGCAGCATTTAAAATGTGGTGTTAGGTGATAATTCGTTGCTTTATGTTTACGACACTGCAAGACACTGGTGTCACATGAGCTATACGGTTAAACGCCGCCCCCCACAGGTCATCCGTGGTATTGCTATGGTTACTACACATCCATGTCGTCTCAATATTTAAATATAACAGCCTGTATTACATGATTTGAATACAATTTGTTACAGAAGTTACTGAAGAAATGTGATTATTTCTTCTATCCTCAGCCTTTACACTTTGTTGTACGTTAAACATGTAATTCGATATTTAATGCACTGTAATTCCATTTGTTTTTTTTGTTTTTTTTATATTCCTCGGCCACTAAAAGTACCTAAAACTTATAGGATCCATGTAAACTTTCTTTAAAATATGCTTCGACGAGACCTTTGCGTCTGTTGGAAATGTTCTGGTATTTTGTGTCATCGTGAGATTTAATTATTTCTTTTTTACCTTCTGGTGTTTTTGGCACTCGTTGAAATGAGAATTTCAAACCTCCGCTACATGTTTGAAAGTTTGAAATTTCCTGTTATAGAGGGTGGCTGTGTGGACTGTCGTTTATTGTTTTTCTTTGTCTTCCTGCTTTTGAACCGGTAGAAGACTTTGTTTTTGTCGCTCTTTGTCAGTCCTGCTCAGTTCAGGCTGGCGGCCCATCAGATGCTCCAGTCTGGCACGGAGGACCTTGTAGCGTGTGGAAATTACAAAGAGCATATTAATTCAAATATTTTACAATAAAATTAACTGCTGTTTCAGAGTTCAAAAGCACATGATGAGTCTTAAAATGTAGGAAAAGGTCATTGAGGTTAGATTTTTGGAATGTAATTGTGTTTCTCTGCACTATAACAAAGGAACACATTTGGATTTTGTTTGATTTAAAGGTTATAATACTTTAATTATTGGATTCGTGCTTAATGTATTATGTGTTAAGTCCAGTTTTGTCAACCTTACCACCTTTATGGACCCAGGAGTTGCATTCTTCCTTTAAAAAGAACCTTTGAACAACTTTGTTCCAATATGAGAAACCAGTTCAAACCTAATTTAGGGGAATCGATGAACAAATATGCTGGAAAGTCAAAATTAGTCCGAGGTGATCAGAGTTTATCTCAATGTTGAACAGTGCAAAGTGCCACCAGTTTAATTTTTCAAGTTTAAACCACAATTCCGATTCATAAAAGTGAAGTAAAGCTTGTTAAATGGGAAAATCCAAAGTTGGAAACCTACTATGTCGGGGTCGGTTGTTGCCCTTGTGTGTTCGATCCCTGGTGGACGGACTCACATCGGCTCCATTAGCATGCAGGCCGGAGCAGGCCGACACCTCTGGGGTCAAGAGTCCCTCAGGTGAGGAAATTAACCATTCACCCATGTTCCTAGAGAGAGAGAGCGAGAGAGCGAGCGGGTGGAAGGAGGGTAGCTTGCCTTATCGTGCCACAGAAACCTGCAATCATCCTCAGAGGCAGATTAGCCAGCGGGCCAGTGAGCCTGCGAATACCCTTCACTGCCTGAGCAGGTGGACTCACATACTAAGTGCAGCACATTAATCCGGCCGGCTAGCAAATGAGGAGGCTGGCTAACAAGGCCCGGCCCGGGGGGGGGGCTCATGTGTCCGCCATTAATTGGGAAGGTGGCTGCTTGGTTCATTTGATTCCAATATGGACAGAAAAAAAGATAAGAATGGAGGCGATGGCGGGATTGAATCGGGGAGGATGACGGGACGAGCTGAAAAGACAGAAGTCGTGCAAGGCGAGGCTTGAAATGGAGCGTTTGGCGGCGGCGGCGGTATCGCAGTCCGCCTGCTGAGCGCCGGGGCTCGGTGTTCATTCCAGAAAGGGATGTTTAGCGAGCGGCGCGTAACAGTGTTTGGAAAGAGTCCAGGAGACTTGTCGGTGTTCGCTTTGCTTGCTTTACATATTATAAATGCGTGCCCGCTGCTCCTGGAGACTGACTCTCGCGGTGGGTTTGTTTTATTTAATGTGGGCGTGCGGATAAAACGTCTGACGTTGGGACGCGCTGAAAATCCAAGTGTCCCCTGAAGACACCTGTCGCAGGTCATGGGGACCAAAAAAACAAATATGTTATGGAAGAAACGTTTAATATAAAAGAGTATCACTGAACCAATAGGGAAAAAAAATGTATACAATGTAAATACGAAAATGAGATATGTCAATATTAAAGGTGGAAAAATGATTAATATACAGAAGTATCTCTGGAAAGGAAGAGATTTTGAAATAGTTTAAAATCAGTGTTGACGGCAGACCGTGCAGCATGTGTATATAAGATGTTGAACATTGGCAGGACAGATGTTGAATCTTGTAGTATTTTTGGCCGTTTTTGACCAAATTGACATCATTTACCCCGAGACGCTGTAATCCTCTCTCTCTGCCGGTAGACGATGACATTGTCGACAATGTCTGCTTCCACTAAGCTCTGGGAAGGTAAGACGATACGTTAAGTCTGAGTATGTGCACAGTTTTATAGGTACCTTCATTTTTTTTAGTAACCAAACGTTAGTTTAGCTTCCTGGATCATTAGGATGATGAAATAAGGTTACATTTGATTCCCTATTACAGACATAGGGTCCCCATTGTCATCGTCTGTATCTGATCGATGAAGCATCTGAGCTTCCGCGATGATTTATCTGCGTACGTCTCTGACGCAACACTCCTTGACCCCCCCTCCATGGAGTTCAGTGTTTCGGGCCTCGGCCACCTTTCAGTGCGTAGCAGCTCGGCTCCCTAATGGGCCCGCTGACATGCGTTCAACAGTAATGACCACCTCCAGGGATCGCCCCCCCCCCCCCCCCCCCCACACCCCACACCCTCCCCCACCCCGACACCCACCCGCAAATCAATAACCAGCTCGTTGCCGCCACGACCAGACCAGTTGACTGTTTTCCTGTTGTTTTGGATGAACGCTTCCAAGCGGCCGCTCAGGGCCACTTTTCCTCCTCCCTGTTGTTTTTTTTTTTTTTTTTTTTTAACCCCTCCGACTCTGTCGCTCCGAGAAAACATTGGAATGAACGGCAGCCTCCTTGTACGTGTATTATTTCTTTTCCCTTTTTTTTTTCTTGCTTTTTTTCTTTTTTCCAGGCGATTTATTTGAAGTATGCAAAAGAAAGCAGAGACTGTCTGAGCGAGCGGCTAAATGTCGGATTGAATAGAAGCAAACCCACTGCAGCAAAGACTCGTATTCCCCATTCATGCCTGGGGCTTGTTTTTGGCTTGTGATGGTGCAATATTCCTCTTCTAATCACTTTAGCTCAATAGTAATATTGTTTTAATTCATTTTACAGCTTCTGAAGGCAATTTGAACTCATTTGCTTAAACTACTGTTGTATTCGATTACTGTAAATCTCTTTAGCGAAGACCGACGCCGTAAATGAATTACCATTCACTGTATTATTTGACAACAGTGAACACTAAATGATGACAAACACTTAACGGCACTGCGGAGCTTTGCGCTCCCAGCCTGCAGGAGGCAATTTCCCCTCGGTTTCTGAGTGGGAAGGAGGGAAGTGACAGCCATATTTCCTATAATCCTTCCCGGGAACGTCTGTCCAAGCCATTTGAGCAATTAGTGCTGAGCTGGTCATTGATTGGTAATTTCTTTCGGGGGCCAAAGCGGGGGTGGTTAGCAGGCCTCTGGTAAATCCCCTTGTCTTCATCAAGCCGTGTTTCCTGCTAATGAGGTTTATTAGATTACAACTCCACCTCACACGTTTAACAAAAGATTAAATTGGCAGAACCCCGCTGGGAATACGTTTTCATAGTTACGCCCGTAATGACTGAAAGTTAAGGGAATGTGAAGCGCTAAGCAGGAATAAGTCATTGGACATGCTGAACCAGGCCGGGAGGGCCCCGGCGCTCCGAGAGGCGCGTAATGCCGTCGGATAGCTCCTAAATGAAAGTGACGTGACAGCGCTAATGAGACGGCTTCACATTACGCGTGACTCCAGCCTGGGGGACACATTACAGCTGACTTAATGAGAGGAGATATTGTACACAGGCGCTTTTTCTTTCCTTTTTTTTTGGGGGGGGGGGGGGGAGCTGAGCGATGAGACCGCCGGCCTCGCCGCCGAAGGTACAAGCCGCCGCAGCAAGCGAGCGGTTTGTTACAGCGGCTGACAGGTCGGGCTGCCGGGGAGCGGAATGGATGCTCGGCGCTGGATAACACGGGTCGGGGCGGCTTTTAAAACTCAGGGTCAGATACCAGTCGGGGACCTTGTATATGGTGAAATTACAGGGCGTGGGGGGGGGGGGGGGGGTAGCCATAAACTACTAGATCAAATAATGCATTTGAACAAAATGTCCAAATACTGCATCATGGGTACTTGTACGAGATCTCCAATACAGCCTGGAGAGTATTACCGTATAGTTCCCAATAGAAGAGCACCACCATTTTTCGAAGATGTGGAGCGCATGAAGAAGGAACAATATATGTTGCAGTCGGTGCAAAAAAATGCTGAAACAGTCAATTACATTTTTTTTCCCCAAGGTTTTTTTTATTGACAACGTCGCTCCGTCTGGGACTGGGCTCGCCGGGGGGGGAGGGGAGGGGTTGGCGGTCAGCAACTCTGCAGACTCGCAGGGAACTTCTAACTTTTTGTAATTGTTTGTTCTTCACACCACCTTTCATAGCTGCCAAAACAAATCTAGATATGTGCAGGGGGCAGAACTACTTCCGTGCCAACAAAGGCAACAAAGGTCGTGACGTAACTGCTCAGTGGATCCCGTAGCGGCGCGCTACATGCTACATGCTACATGCTAAAGCATTAAGTTTACAGTACATGTAGCACTGCACTATGTGTATTGTAGACGCAAGTATCAGTACTTGGTGTCGTAGCTTAGCGGTAGTACTACTTGGTTTTTTTTTAAACGTGGTATCTGTGCATTCCGTATTGCCGTTTATAGATAAGCATAATAATAAAATGGTTGGAAAAAGCTGCATCTGGCCACTCATGTTTAACCGAAATGGATCAATTAGCAACTGTACATACAATAGTTGCACTTATACCAACTTCCGTGGGTTTGGTTTTATGAAACAAAGGAATTGATGGAAGATAAAACCATTGCATATTCTATAAAACATAGAAAAGCACCATGCATTTGTCAAAATAGCTTTTTGTCACACAGTTTTCCAAGAAAAAAGCTTTTGGCTGCTGCTAAAATCTTCCATTTCAACGGTATTAAACTATTGAATTAGGTGGTGCAGCCTTCAAGTAATAAATCCTGGCTTGGATTTGAGGCGAAAGGATTTATGAAGTATGCATGAGGATCCTCTGTGAGGACAATGGCAGACACACTCGGCATGAGAGCTCCAGAAAACGTCGTCGTAAACGCAGGTTGACCAAGTGTTTCATTGATAAATGGGCTGCAGTCCCTCGGCTTGAACTGGAGGATCTTGAAACCCCACTAACCCTAAAACTGGGACCCTTCTGAATGGTTCCTACTGATCACAGCTCCTCTGATACATTTCAAAACAGATTTCCCCCCCGAAAAATAATTAAAATAACCAAATCCTCCTTCGATCCTCGGTCTCTAACTGTAGAGTTCTTCTAGAGTCTGATCTCCTTTCCTGGAAAGGAGCTGCAAAGTAAACATATAAATCTTGATTCTGTGTCCTTTCTAATTTTTTGATCAATGACAATCATTCATGGTCGAACCCCAGCGTCTCCGTCTACAGAGCAGGTGATGTTAGCGGCTTCTGTGGCTTCTTTTTTTTTTTTTTTTACAAGCCTACTCTCGTAAAGCACTGCGATGATTCAAGTGCGGCTCTAAAGGTCGTGTTATATTCAGTCAATAATTACTCCGCGGAGCTGTAGCGCGTGCGTCACATTATATGACGCGGTCCTCCGGGATTTAGTTTTGCATGGCTTCTTATTGAATTACGTCGTGCGCTTGAACATACATGCGACTTTGAACATACGGTACAACACACAGGAATTGTGTTTTTTTTTTTTAATGAGGAAAGTGAGCCGGAACAGATGAGAATCAGTGTCGTTGTCGCTCTGCCTTTATGAACAACGCCGTCAGAGGTCAACACTCACAATGCACTCGCATTTTCTCCTGATGAATTAACAGAACGTCCCAATAATCAAACAAAAACATGGAGATCGTTGGAATAACCGCAGAGCAATCAGGATTGACAGCAAGCGCTGCATTAGATCATTAATATTCTCTCATTTCTCCCACCGAGCTCCTCCTCTTTCTGCATTTCCACTGTTTTAACACCTATTATTCCCTCATTGGCCAGAAGATCAGAATCACAAGAGTTTTATTTTCTCGAAGCAGCAATCAAAACACAAAGGCAGGAGTCCCCTTCTTTTATTTCAGGTTTTGTTTTTTCATATTTAACTGCAATGCTGCTCAGTGGAGTTGAATAATTGGATATAATAGCAGCACGTTATTGTTTTTTTTTGTTTGTTTTTGGTCTCAATCTGCCACCAGTGAACTCAGTCTTGCCTGTTGTGTGTCTGTTAAATCGTATTAGCACTGCTAATGTAGCTGCGTCTTTTAAAAGACGGTAATTAGAAGGAAACCTGAGCGTGGCTCGTCCTTTAGAGTGAATTGATGAGCTTTTCAGAAGGCGTTCATGTTACTAAACTTTCAGCGGCTTCTGTTGTTTCAGCCGATCCGATTTCAGGGGACTGTGCAACATTCTGTGCAATTACGCTCCGACTCATCCCAAATACATTTTCACCTCGAGAACAAGGAGAAAAATCTGATAAACTGGTGCACAGACTCAGAAGCAGTCAGGCGCACACAAATCAAGCGGAAGTTTTACACTGAAATCCAATTAGACAAACACAAATAGCCTCGTGAAAACTTCATTACACAGTGTAAGTATCAACATACACGAATGTCATTGTGCCTATAAGCATAATCGTCGTACGCTTACCCACATGTCACCATTGAGAGACGCACACGTAAATCATTCTTCTCAATAAGTTTTAGTGTTTGCACTTTGGATTAGATTCATCAGGACACAAATTGGTCCTTTACGATTCAATTTGTCCGACGTCTGTCACGGCAAAGCCGGTGGCTCGGGTGGCAGCGTGGCCCGTCTCTTAATTGGATTGTTGCAGGTTCCATTCCCCGCCTCCACCGTTCCCCTTGTCAAACTCCCCTTGAGCAAGGCACTTGAAACCCCCAAACGGCTCCCAATGTATGGACTGAGCGCGTTGGGTGGCTTAGGGCTGCTGGAGAAGTAGATGAGAAAAAAAAAAAATTGCACGTTTGATTCCCATTTTTGGTCACTTTGAGCAAAGACCCTTTGAACCCTGATCAGCAGTCCAGTGCCAACTTTTCCCCCTCAAAGCGGATTAATGAAGGTCTGGAAGAAATCCCTGTCGTGAACGCACCACATGCATAGAGTTCGTCTTGCACTCGGGTACAAGACTGTAAGGGTGTTTTCAGGTGTGTGTATGTGTGTGAGAGCAAGAGAGAGCAAGAGAGAGAGAGAGAGAAGTGATGCATCTGTGGCGTCTATTGACTGGAAAAGCAGCAGGGAGAAAAGAGGGGGTCAGCGGGAGGTGTGTGTAGGAGTCTACCTCCGTCTGTCCAACTCTCCACAAGACACAAGTCACACCTCATTAGCAGGTAGTGGGAGAGAGAGAGAGGGAGAGAGAGAGAGGGAGAGAGAGCAGGGTGGCCTCCGTCGTCAAAACACCATCTCACACAAATACACTCGTATAAATACACTGCGACACAGTGACACACACACACACACACTTCTACCCCAATTACCCCTATCCTGTCCCCTGAGCTGACGGCCTGAGTTCGGCTGACAGGCAGTTGTGGTGGTTTGGGGGGGGTGGGGGGTCAAAAGAGATGGAGGGCAAGATGGAGAGGAGAAAGGGGGGAAGAAGTGATGGAAGGGTGAACAGAGAAGGGGGAGAACAGAGAGAATAGACAGCGGAGAGGTAGGTGGTGGTGGGAGGGTGGGGGTGTAGCCACATCACGCGGTGCGAGGCAGAATGAAGCATGTCTCCCTGTCACCTGCCACACACTGTAAATGGATGGACCCGCAATCTCGCCATCAGCGACTTATCTCTGCAGCCCGGCGAGGGGGGAAGCAAAGAAAAAAAGAAAAAAAAAAAAGATGTGAAAAAGCAAGAAAACGGTTGAGAAGAGTTTCTCCTGCTTCCAAAGTCGGCGTAATTTGTTACAATTTCTAAAGACAAATATGACAGGATGGAATTACTCTGCCACCACCAAGGCAGTCATTTGCAAATGCCACAAAGTGCCGGGATAAATCTCCTACCCGGGATCCACTTAATCTCTGACTTCTGGGCTCTTCAGCTGCAGCCGTCGAGTCAAGCATGTGTTTTCAGCCATGCGCTTGTCTGGCGCCGCCGTTTGGAAGGTTTTGTACCGCGCTGCTACGTTGTGGTGGCTTTATTTATTTATTTATTTTCTCCTCGTCATGAAGACTTCAGTCGTTTCCACGTTTCAACTTTGTTCTTCTCTTGAAATATATATATATATATAAAAATGTCAAAAAAATTTCAAGTGGAAGTTTCAACAGTGTAGTATTTACGTAGGGCCACTAGTGGGTGTTGTTTTTGCCGTTATTGGACTTTACGTTGCCATAGCGATTTCAATAGATCGACACCAGAACTGATTTGTCCGCCTAGTTCACTGCCTCCTCTTTAGTTTCGTGCAAGTTTGTTGTAAATATTGTACTTATTTAGTAATAAATGCAGGATGGTGACTCCATTCAAAAGTCTAATCAATGACACTGTTCAATGAAAAATTGCTCATTTATGTACAATAACTTGTCTTTTTTTTCTTTAAACCAAAGTCAAGTTTGCGTGCTTATTTAATAAGTTTAACAAGCAAGTTTTGCTTCGTTTACTCACAGGAGTAAAAGTGTCATCAATAACTGAAGCTGCGTTGGTTTTCACAGTGTTAAGAGTCGTATACAATTCTCAATTTGCAATTTGATCCCGGAATCAAATAAAAACATTGCTGATCTCTTGACCGTTGCCCCACTTTCATTTTTTTTTTACTTAAAATTTGACAAATTGGACGATTTGAGGAATTTACGCCAAATTGTAAAGAGAAGTCATTCAGCTCTCAGGTTTTTTTCTACTGTAGATTTCATTGTAATGGATCGAAGGTGATTTTGCTGTGAACTTTCCTGCAGGTTGGTGGGATTTGGATAAACTTTTAATAGCATTACATTTGAAATGTTCACCATTTGGTCAAACACACACAATCCAAATCGGACGTTATTTTGCATTTAAAACAGCCGAAATAAAAAGTTCAATTCAAACGCGCCACGTTTGTCTCCTCAAGCATTCACATTAAGATAAATGCAGTTTTTTATATCGCCCCCCCCAAAAAAAAACTTAACTGCAAGAAGGATGAAAAAAAAAAAAAAAAATTTTCAACTGTTAGAAGTCAACGAAAGACATATAAATTATATACCTGAGTGAAGGGAAGTGATTCACAGCCTGACTTTCAGAATAACGTCCTAAAGTAACCTCTTCCACAGCGTGCTGAGAAAATAGTGCCACTTCACACTCGGGTTCAGTTTCCACCAGTATTAATGTACTTTTTTTTCCTCCGGTATTTATTCTTTCCGAGTTCAAGACATTTGTAACTCGGGTCGAAAATCAATTTGTCATTATTAACGTGGTCTGAAAAGAAAATTGCATCTTGACCCGCAGTTTGCTCATCAACTCTTGTAACTCAAGAGAGAGAGAGAGAGATAGAGAGAGGGAGAGAGAGAGTCCTGCATTCGGTTTGTCGAACAACTTTGCCTCTCTTTCGTCCGCGCTTGAGCGATTAGCATCGCTCCCGCCGGTAAACATTTCGCGTGGCGGGCAAAATACGACAAACGGCGCAGGTGTGCGCTCCCGTCGGAGGCATTAACAACAGCAAGGAGAGATGATCACAACGGCGCGCGGCATTATTAGTGCTCCAGACAGTGAGTGATGAGTCCAGTCACTGCCTTAATTTATGCATTGCTACTTCGTCTTGTCACCGCTGTTCAGCTCCAAGGATTTTACTTCCACCGAGGGGAAGGCAGGAGCGAGCGAGCGAGGAAGAGAGAGAGAGAGAGGGTAGAAAGGGGGGGAAAAAAAATAACACTGAAAATGTGACTGTAATGCAGCTCGCGAGTGCAAGCGTGGATTTTCTAACTTCCTCTCTGACCAAATCCCACCATTTCAGGAGATTAACCTCGGCATGCGATAAATGTTCGACTTCTTCTTCCCCTCCAATTTCCTTGGAGCTAGAAACTCCAGAAGCCAGCGCGGCATGTAAGATAAAAAATGATCACCTAATTCACTCAAGCACAAAATACAATTCTGGAGAGAAGAGGGAAAAGCGGACAGAAAAGAGAGAGAGAGTGAGAGAGAGGAAGAAAAGAAAAAAAAAAAGGGAGTGTGTCACCGGTGCACCACCTCACATCCGCCGTTCACAATTCACCTCTATCAATTATTATTAAACGAAGCACTTATTCAAACGGACCTGTGCGTGGCAAATAGGTCGCAGCGCTGGGATTGTCTGTGGATTTTCTTTTTCCCTCCTTTTTTTTCTTCTTCTTCCCCTCCTTTCCTCTTATCCCGTGGGATTAATCGCATTGTTCGGGGCTCTCGCCGCTACCCACAGTGCACCTCACATGGCAGCTGCGCTCAAACGCTGTTGATTGCTGAAGGTGCCCTCTGCAGATTGCCGCCACCGCTGCCGCCACGCCATTTAAATGGAGTTGTTAATAAAACGTGGCCGTGATTGCCTTTCACTTCGCCCTCATCTTTTTGGCAGATGGCGGCGGCGGGGCTAATGTAGGATTTGGGCTGACTGTCAAATTAGGCCCGAACTGTTAAAATTCTTCTTTTTTTTTTTTTTTTTAAGGTAATAGGTCGATGCGTTATTGGGTTTTTTTCAACTAATTTGGGCGGAATTATAATGAACGACGACACGAAAACATTTCTTTCTCATTTGAATATGTAGGAATATCAAAAGTACAGAAGTTTCACATGAAAAAGTTAGTAAGTCTTTCAGCGACGTTGGCAAACGTCTTGTCTCCAGTGTGTTCGAAATGGTCTATTGTGCGAGGAAACGTCGACGTCGCGCTAACAATCTCAAACCGACGAATTAAACTTTACCGCAGAGCGAATTTGTGTCGCTTGTACATCTGGAATGAGTTCAGACTTTCTCGATTTTAATCTGTTTGAATTGTTTCTTAAAGAGCAGTGTCTTTTTCTTTTTAAAAAAAATCTCTTTATACGATAAAGATAAAATTACACGTCGTTCTGACGCGACGTCACGTCGCCCGCTGGGACGTTCAGATTCCTGCAAAGAGTGAAGAGCTCATTTTAGACCTGCAGCGTCTAACGAAGGAGCGGAAATGCGACTTCAGAACAAAGAGAAGCATCTTTATTGCAGTTTTGCGTAATGAATGAATGTGGGGGGAGGGTTACACAATCCTCCACGGGGAAAACATGCAGCCCACACTAATGGCTCCTAACTGGACTCAAACCGGTGATTTTCTCACTGCGAGGCAAGACTGCAAACCACCAGCCAGCCTTGCAGATGAACAGTTAACTCGTAGAGTGAAAACACAAAATTAGCAACAGAAGCGAAATGGGTTAAACTGCAGAGACGTAATTTGATTATTCCAGAGCGACAAAACAAACCTAATTATGAAGCGATACAGAAATGAGCCACAGAGAAGCCAAATTGCTATAAAGCACTGTTGTGTTTGTGGCTGTGTCCTGGAACCCCCCCCCCCCCCAGGACGGGGGGGACGAGGGGGGGGGTTAACGGTCCAAGTCCCACAGCAGTGGCCTGTCAGTGGGATTCAAACCAGCGCAAACTGGTCTGTGTGGTTACAGGCTCACATAAATGATCACAAAGACGACTGCAATCGGCGACACGACCGACCAAACGGCAACAAGAGTGGCCAACTAATTTACCCAAAGGGACAAATTAAAAACTGTCGAGGACACAAGTCTTTGCTCTGCATCGCTTCATCTCAGGCTTCGTCTGGAATTCATGATTACATTTTTTCCCTCCGATATTTCGAGTTCACTAAATGAAACGCCACTTTTGTAAAGTAACAATATTGAGACAAGATACAACCAATATTGTAATAATTGCCACCGTTTTAGATGAAATAATGCCAATGATAAGTTATTTTCATTAGGTTCAGGATTTTCCAGTATGAAGAACATATTTGAACTTGGTATTACGTTAAAGGTGCAAACAAACTGTAAATTAAGTAAATAGCTAGTGCATAGTCGTAAGTAATTGCAACATGATGTTATATTATATGTATGTAAGCTTAAGTATATGTGCAAACACTGCGATAAAGAATGGAATAATATCAAACAGAACAATGGCAAAAAGAGACAGAAGGGCAAAGAAATACAAACATTTGAGTGAAGCACTTCAAAAATAGCTAAAACTGGTAGAAACGGATAAACACTGTTTCCTCATTTATCATATTTCCTTTCCCGGATCTAGATATTTTGCTTAACGTGTTTTAAAGATCGACTTCAAATCTTAAACGCTTCCGCCGTGCGTGGGCGTAAACAGCCACGTGCCTGAATGAAAGTCATTCCGATATCAGTAACTCGGGCCACCAAATATTTGCCTTGGACCCGAACGCCGCCGCTTTAACTCCCCGACTTGTTGATTTTTCGAGCTTTTGAATCGCAGCCACCTCCTTAGTTCCGCGTTCAAGAATCATCTTTGAAATGTTCTTGCTGGGGCCCCGACCGTGCCAGCGCTCCATCACTGCTGGCAGTCGGCCTCCGAGCCTCGTCTGAAATCTCGCCGGGGCCGTTTGTTACATCACGGTGTCATCCAAGACACTTTTATCAGCCAAAAATCTCCCTCTAATGATCCATTAGAGCTTCGGATGTGTGTCTTTTACCAACTCTCGCCTTTATGTCAGCCGCGCTCGGTGTCTGACTGGCTGGCGAACACAAATTTTATTTACCTCGGTGATCCTGCAATAAAAAAAAAATTAAAAAGGGGGGGGGGGGGGGGGGGAGGAAAAGAAAGCAAGTTAATGTCGCAGCTGCAGTCAGAAACCCGGCGCACAAAAGGGAAGGAGCTTTCAGATGTGAATATGTAAATCGAACCACTTCATACGGAGGCGAAGACTGAAGCAATCACTTTTTTTTTTTTTTTTTTCCCTTTCTTTCTTTCTCTCTGGCGTTCCTTGTCCAAATACCTCCTACACAAGTGAATAATCCATATGGACAAGTGTTGGACTAATTAATGTCCACCAGCCTACCTGCACCATGAAACAGGCTTCCCTTGACACCGCCAGTTAATGAGCCCATTGGTGACGCAGCCGGGGTGGGGGTGGGGGGGGGGGGGGGAGGGGGTGGTGCAGTTGGTGGGTGGATTATGATGGTGATTAGAACCGGTAGGTCAAGAGAGCCCGCCGAATTGTCGTCAATACCCACGAGGTAGGCTATCGCGGCGAAGCAGCGCAGGTACGCGGGGATGTTAGCGGTGGAGGCGGCGGGTCCATGAAGGGCCGGTCGTGTTGGCAGAGCTCTGTTTGTCTGTCCCCGCGGAGTGTTGAGCGTATGCCACGGCTGCGCCGGCCTGCATCCCGCTGATAAAAAAGAGGGAAAAATTACAGCAGACCAGACACTTAACATATTCATTAGTGAGGAATGAGTGACTGGGCTGGTTGAAATGTCACAGGGCCAAGAGTCTCCCAGGACTAATGACCGAAGAGGACTGAACTCCGCAAACTTTCTGGAGGTGTTGACTTTTTCGGTACAAACGGCGGGCAGACATGAAGCGCAGGTTCATTATTAGTTGAAAATATCTGCCACTAAGGAACTAAAGTGGTCAAATCTATGGGGACGGATGTATTTGTGTCTTGTTTCCCATCGGTTTTTGGAGTAAAACGTCCCGAGTTCACAAAGAGTGGGTCAGTTCATCTGTCGTGGATGGAAAAAAAACAAAAAAACAATATGTATGGACTGTAGTTGATAGAAGGATAATGCTACACAATTTTAAGAAAAAATGAGCACATGTACAGAAAGTTTTAAATCAAAAATTGGAAATTTACTGCCACACCTTTCTTGGATACTTGGCAGGCATGAAGTCTTATATATATATATATATATATATATATATATATATATATATAAATTCTGCTGTGCTCTATTTTTACAATGGTTTAACTCACAATAAAGTAATTTGCTATTCACTTAAACTTTGACCAGATAAGGATATAAATATTTAAAAAAATTACAATATAATCCTCTGGAGAAAATGAATTTGTCATCAAATAAAAGTGGAAACCACTTACTTACTCAATGCACCACCTTGTGGTTCAACACAGTATTACAAGACCAAACTGATTAGCGCAAAGTGGTTATGTGGCAGAATTTGTTTTAGTTTCCATTCATGGTCCAAGGGCTTTCAATTCAGTTACTTTATTGAACCCTGAGGGACAATTTATTTCCTCGAACTACTTTTTTTTATTTTGTGGGTCCTGGATTCTAAAAGTGTACAAAAAAAAAATAAAAAAATCTTTTCAAACGAGCTCACATTCACGACCATTATTTGCAAGCCCTTCAAACTAAGTGGTGGCGTCCAAAGCTGCTCTCTTTTTTAATAAAAAAAAAAAAAAAAAAATCACAGTGAAACGGCAAAGAAATAAACAGTCACAAAGTATTCCAGCTCCTACAATGACTATTTGCCGCAATTGATCAGATTTACAGAATCATAACATGAAACCGGCGCCGGCCGACGGCTACAAATCCTCACTTGCGGCCAAAAAACACCGGCGGTAAATTTGCCACCTGTTTCCCGACTATTTATTACAACTGGGAGATATCGGTTGTTATGAAAGATCCCCACATGTCCCGCTTGTAATTACCACACGAAGGTTGACCTGAATGTTTTCCCAGGTAGCAGCTGGTATTTATAGTAAATAGCTACCGCGCTGTCTGCCGGAGAACTGCGCCGACGCCGTTTTAATACCGCCGACGTCGAGGTGGTGTGTAATTAGCCGGACGCAGAAGTCGAACCCGGGGAGAGAGCCGGGGGCCGCGCCGTGGAGACGGGCTTCCTGGCTTGACGGTCCGGGTGATGAAGTGTCAGGAGCGGTGATGGATGACTCTAACGACGGCGGGTGTGTCGGCGCGCGGTCACGCTTTGGGATCGGGATGCAACACGGCGACAACTTGTCCTCGCCCGGGCGCCAACTGCGGCGGGGTAAAAGCCACACGGGGCCCCTTGAGTTAATACACCTGACAAAACACTCCCGTCACTGGCGGAACGCTAAAAGCTCTTCCGCGCTAACCTAGCCTCCCCCCCTCCCCCGCCCCCCCCTCGTACAGGTGACTGTCGGCTCCAATCACGCCGCCGCCTGCGCCACGCTGTTCCTCAAACGCTCAAGCCGAGCCAGTCTTTTCACTCGCCACCCCCCCCCCCCCCCCCCCCCCCTGTTGTTTTATTCATGGAGCTCAGGGTTCATTTGCCAAGTCCTCTGTTGTAGATTTAAGAAGACAAACAGTGCTGCAAATCCACCAGAACAGTGTTCGACTAAATGACATTTTGCTCTGCCGCCTGGCTAATCGTAAAGAAAACAGTGGCGGATCAGCGCTTAAACCTCGTGTCTTCGGGCAGATATCATGCTCGGTATCATGGAGGGATCCTTTGAAGTGTTTGTTGTCTTCCAGAGGGCCCTCGGAGGAAACGCTTCCCCTTCCACCGCACACACACAAACACAAACACAAACACACACAATCTAATGCGCGCATCCACGCTTTTTACACACAGCCTCGGAGTTATTTAATGGCATGGAAGGCATTAAACAACACGTTCCTCTGTGTATTACCAGCTGCACATCGGCGGCACTGATGGAGAGGATCCCCGCGCCACGGAAGCGCCGCCGCCGCGCTCGTGCCTCGGCAGCAGGATTACCTGGGAGAGCCAATAAAAGCATATTAGCTGAGTGCTAGCGTGCGCCGTTTTGCACATAGACGCGCACGCGCTGGAAGTGCATTCGAAAAGGCTGACGCACGTGCACGCGGGCGGATGTTTCGCAGACTGCCCGACGCAACGACGACACACACACACAAACACACACACACACACAGCGTAGCTCCCGGCGGGAGGCTGTGAGAGCATATTACAACAGAAAGCGTTCCGCCGTGGAGGAAAGCTAACAACAGCCGAGGGGAGAGAAAACTGTGGGATGGCCCGTTTATCTGCGGGTGAGACGCGGCTCTGCAGATTTAGAGCGGCGCGTCGCTCCAAGAAGCGATATTAAAAATTGTTTTTAGTCATGGTCGGCCAATTAGTTGTTGCATCTTGAGTCACATCTGAACGACTGCCACGCGCCTACTCTCCGTTCCATATTTAGCCTGAAGACAGATCGCGGTACAAAAAAAGAAGCCCGAAAATACTCGGCGAAAGCCCACCTGTTGCCAACATTGTGCGGTCGCTGGCAGGCACTGGCAGCCACACTTTTCTGCTGTCGTACTTCCAAAGAAAATTGCTAAGGAGTTCAAGATTGAGTTGAAAAGCTTCTGCCGGTTTCATGTTTGCTCCGCGGGTCACGGCGACGCTCCGGTGTCAGTTAAAAGGGAGAGTGAGCAGATTTATCAAAGGGCTGCTTTGGCGATGTTGAGTCTGAGAGACCCGTCGTATCTCGGACGTGTGACCTGGAGGCTTTCGGCCAGTCGGAGCCATATTGTGTCTGCTTTTCTGACTAAACACAGGTGTGATTCGCCGTACCACCTTGTGGTGCAACGTGGTATTACAGGACTCCAACCTGTAGGCCACTGCCTCGTTTTTATGTCAAGTTGTCGACTGTGGTTCTAAATCCTTCCGCAACTACTTATTTTCTCTGCGCCTTCTTTTTCTTGGGTGTTTGTTGGCTACGAGCAGAAATGACTCACTACTCCACCATGTGGTACAATATGGAACTACAGCGCTGGAAATGGATAGAGCCAGCAGGATAAACAGACATTGCTGTCGATAATTAGTCCGAGCTCACTAGTCCTTCTCGCCAACGTTACTTGATACCTGATGCTAAATCAGTAACCCGGTGACCCGGTGACTCGTCGTGGCTTCAATTGTTGTTTTCGTCTGTGAACTGGCAGCCACGTCTGCGCCGGGGACGGCGGTGTCCGTCCGGGCCTCGTCTCCCTGACAGGAACAACTTTTCCTCTCTGCCGTTGTTTGTGTGCGGGCGCTCCAAACTCGGCAGCGTCGCCACGGTCACGCATGAAGTGCCCGATAAAGAGATCCGGCGGCGGGCAGGGCTGACACTCCTGTCAGTCGCCAGCTGTTTTGCCCACGACTGTGCTTTACGTCGTCCGTGTGTTTTCCTTTACTGCTCATCTCGGGGCTCCTTTTTGACAGCGACACCGACCACTCGCGTGTCTGCAGACTCTTCCCGTGCATCCCTCCGTCCATCATCCGTCCATCCGGTCGCTCTTCCGTCAGTGTTGTTTAACGAGACGGCGTCAACACATCAAGGTTCATTGGCTGCGTGCACACAAACCCCGGATTTAATTAGGCCCCCACCGCTGAAAACGCTTGCCCTCGCCTGCAAAAGCACTGGCTTCACAAAATAATGACACATTTACATTTAACCGTCTAACCTATTTCTAATTAGTCAGTTGGGTTTTGTTTTTTGTTTTGTTTTTTTTCTTCGTGGTTGGCGGAAAGTTCAGCGAAATGACAAACAGATGTATTGTAATTATCACGCATTCTGAACAGCTCATCATTGCTTCATACGTGTCCGCCGTCATCCACCTACTTTTTTTTTTAGGTTTTTGGCTCTCTAATTTGTACAAGTGAGCTTGTGTAACCGAGCAGAGAGTCGGAGCTGGCACGCCCTGAATGCCCCTCCTTGTTGTCCGGGGGGGGGGGGCTGGCTCAGCAGTTGCACCTCCAGCCAGTCGAAATCAATGGGGGGCAGTGGGCAACTGCAGCTCTGTGTGGAGCAGATGGCAGAAGAATGGCCCTTTCCTCCTGCTGGGGCACGCTCAGTAACATACAAATAGGTCCGCTCCCATCACCGGCCTCTTAATATCATATAGCCTCGGCGCTGCGGTGGTGGTTGGTTGGTTGGTTGGTGGTTACGCAACCAGGGCGCCGGGGGGGGGGGGGGGGGGGGGGGGGGTTTCCGCAAAGCATATTTTCCCCTCAGATCTCGTGTTGGGCAACCCATCGCTTGATAAATACTTGAAATCCAAACAGTGGCAGCTGGTGTCCAGTTCGTCCGCGCTATCAATGCGACTGTCCGAGCCAAACCGGACCAGCCGATACGACCCACAGCTACTCAAAAAAAGGAAGAGGCAGAAGTACACGAACTGCAAGAGAGCCAGCCAGTGACAACAACGGCCCGCCCGTGAATAAATGAGAGGGGGGGGGATGGACATAGATGTACAAACCGACGCCTCTCAAATGTGTCTTTAAATGTAAGACGGATCAAAGACATTAGTGGCTTGGCATTAGTGATTAGCCGGGAAACATGGAGAATGAATGGGTTGAATGCTAATTTAGCTGCTAAAGAGCACATCGAAAGTTCAGTGCTTATCATGCATTGCCTAATTTGCAAGATTTATACTAACATTACATATCCGGAGCAGTTTGTATATGCAGCTGATCGTTTTTGTCATAAATGAGTTGCTCTCCCCTTTAATCTCAACTAAATTATTTGCACTCTGTCTAAATATACATAAATAAATATAACTAGTCGGGCAGAAAATATCATTTATTTATAAATTGTTCTTAACTGGGGATAATGCTCTTTCTTTTCTCCTTAATGTGTCATACAAAGCATTGCTAATTATTTCTAACTGTGCAATTACAGTCAAAATGATATAATTGATGTTAAATAGTGGGCTTAGAAATCATGATATCTTTACATTTGGGGAAAAACAGGATTGTTTTTGTTGTCTTCTACATGAACAAATCAATTACCAGGCTGAATTAAGTTGTTTATTTTTAAGATATTATTTATAAATTTTATGATCTTGTTTAAACAGATTAACAAGTCCTTTATTATTCTTGCAATAAACTTTCAGTCTTCACTTAACTGCTAACTTAATAGTAATTTCTTCTGCAACATGGCCAAAATCTAACATCTGATCTTAATGTTCATGCCAGGCTAGAATTAAAAAATCTTTAAAAAAAAATTGTTTACATATTCACTATACTTTTTAATGAAAATGCATATTTTTTACGTTTTCCTTTTGAGAAAAATGTCATTTATACATCAGCGTTTTGAAAACGATGTCCGTTTCCACTGCAGAAACACTGGAACGGCGTCGTTAGCATGCCAGGGCCTCTAGTGGCCGCTGTTGTTTGTTTCTGCAATGAAACCACACACGCACACGGAGAACAATACGCTATACACATGAAAAATGGCGAGTACACGGACGTTCACATGGAGACACGACAACGTTGGATGAGAAGAATTATTTACCACGATTAGGGTGCACAGGCGTTTCACAAAAGTTGTCTTTTCCCCTGCTTCCGTGGAGAATGCGTCGGAGCGTTTTCGACGAGTTCCACCTTGGGAGCCCCCGAAAACAGGAACATTTCTTTGATACGTCGAGCTTGGGAGTTTATAGTTTTGGTTAGCACGTTGTTGGAATTCGTACCTGTGTTCCCCTGAATTCCTGCGTGTCCGTTTGATCCGGGAGAGGCAGAAACCGAGTTAAATTCTTCAATAGTGAATTTAATAATCACACAAACAAGCGATTACAAAAATGTATACAGAATGCTACAAAAATCTACAAAATTCCATGTATTAGAGATTGCATAATACAAGCTCGGACCGTTCTTCCTTGCAGGTTTACAGTGAAGAAGGGCACAACTGCAACACGTGGTTCATATTTATACGTTTGCATAGGCTAACGCAACTCACATTGGTCAGTTCCTCCTGATGTAGGCGTTGCTATGGTGAAGTTGCTATTCCTTTGTCCCCAAAACTGCTTCAAACTGTTTTTTCTCAGAGCTTGAGGGTCCGTGGGACAAAGTGACCTCTGACCTCTTATCTTACCTTGACCATGTTTTTGCAAGGTGGAGCGCTGAGGAGGCGTCGCCAGCCAACCTGGAAAGTCCCTGAACATGGATTTATCGCCGTGTTTTTCCCAACTTGGGCAGTGGGAGGAACCCCAGCCGTGGAGAAACACAACTGAATACAATATGTTCAGTTGTCACACAGAAAACAAATGTTTAACTACGATATTCCTTCAACGTAAAGCTAATCAGCTTACACTTCTTACACGTCTACCGATGATTTACCGCTCTTCTGGCCCGGTTGGCTTTTTTTAATCGTTGTGCGTTAGTGTCAGCCTCCCCGCGGCGGGATGGATGACTGCCAGCAGGACTCTTGTCACCGACTCGCCGCCGCCGTGTGTTTTTCCGCCCGTGTTTGGAATATACGCCGTTTACTCCAGTACGCCGCGATCTCGCCGTCTCTGTCTGACTGTCTGAGTCCTCGCAGGCTCTTTCCTCGCTTTTCTTCCCTTGTCGTCTGTGCAGTCTATTGTCTGCCCGAGCAACATGTGGCAGGTGGTGAGAGGGAAAAAGCAACAGTGAGGAGGAGGAGGAGGAGGGGAAAAAAAAGAGAGAAAAGAAAAGCACGCCGACAAAAGCTCCTTCTTCCCCCGAGCTTACTTGTAGCTGGAGGAGAGAAAAAAAACAAAAAAAAACTACATCAATTACCTCTATGATTGAATGATGTTAGCACAACTCTGAGGATGTTGCTTCTGTTGAGATGAATGGCGCAGAGAGTAGATTCTCACTGGGTTTTTTTTGGAGAGTGGGGGGGGGGGGGGGGGTGGTTTGCTCGCCATCGGTAATTATAGTCCCGTGTCGCCGTCTGGCTCGGGCCTGCCAGTCATATCACGAGAGAGCGGTGGACTCTACAACCCTGCAACGTCTGTGTCATGAAGGCGTCTGTATCTGATCCTCGGTAGCGGCGCCGGGATTTCCAACCCCCCCACCCCCAACCCCCCCCCCACCAACGAGCTGGCAACCGTGTCAGCAGAATGAGGACAATGGCATCAGACGCGGTTTGTCTTCTGCGGCGGCGTGCGGCCGAGGACACGCCACAAATAGGCTATTGAAGGTCGGCGAGGATTTATTTTTTTTATTTTTTTTTGACCAGAAACGAAATGTTCTTGAAATTTCAAACAGGTTTTGATTAATTTCTCATTCGTTGTTCGTGCGAAGAAAGTTCTCCCCCCAGTGATTGTACATATTTAAAAACCCCAGCTTTTCAGTAATAACTGAGTGTGTGTGTGTGAATGTTTGTGTGTTTTCTGTCATCTGGAGTGTGTCTCTCGAGGAGGTGAAACCAAACTCTCGCATCCAGAACCACATGTTGGTGCAGCTGTATTCCACATCTGTCCAGATCTGGATGGATCCGCATGACGGACAGGAGCGAGGCTGTGCAGCTTCATGACACACACTCCTCTCTGTGTGTGTGTGTGTGTGTGTGTGTGTGTGTGTGTGTGTGTGTGTGTGTGTGTGTGTGTGTGTGTGTGTGTGTGTGTGTGTGTGTGTGTGTGTGTGTGTGTGTGTGTGTGTGTGTGTGTGTGTGTGTGTGTGTGTGTGTGTGTGTGTGTGTGTGTGAGAGACTCGGCGTCTTGTGGCATGTCCTCATTTTTGTCCCCCCCCCCTTCTCTTCCTTCCCACTTTCCTCTCTTCGGATATTTGCATATCCGTGAGCGATGCTTCCTCCGATCCGCTCTAATATCTTTTCACCCGTTTTGTCAGTTTTTTTCTGACGTTCCTGGAAAAACGATGCTCAGCAGCGACTTTTACCCAGCGACTGGAAGGCTTGACACTCGGGTCATCTTAGTTCCAGTTAATCAGATAACGATCGGTCCAAATGTAAATTATTAAGTTATTGTGCCTTACGGATACTAACACAAGCCTGAGTTTTGTCTTGTATTCTGTGCGTTTATTTTGCACGTCATTGTGCTCAAATGACAGGAATCCCTCCCCGCGACTGAAAACGTGATCGATTGTCGACCCGCGTTCACGAACGCACGACTACAAACTGGCAGCGATGGTTCATATGATACATCGGAGGCTTTTCCTGCTGATGATAACACTTCCGTGTGGCGCCAAGGTGTTTCTTCACACCACAGAAGTCCAGCAAAGGGGAAAAAGCTGTTTTGTAAAGCTGGGAATGTTTGTCATGTTGTTCCCACAGCCTCACGCACACTTCGAGGATAAATTGGTACAATGACGATGACCAGTTTAAAATCTGGCTCCACTGTTCATTGATTTTTTTTTTTTTTTGCATTTAATGATATAGACCAGGGGTGTCAAACATGTGGCCCCCAGGGGGGGGGGCCAGAACCGGCCCACCAGACGATCTAATCCGGCCCGCCATGGGATTTTTGAAGTGTGAAGTATAAAAATGAAAACGGACAGAGGCTGATCTAAAAACACTAGATTGGCAAAAATGACATTCAAAACCGCCCTTGGTCAGAATTTGACCCCCGACATCTGTGGAGGTCACGTGACGCAACACCTTTCACAATAAAACAATGAGTCCAACTTATGTGAAACGATACTTTAGACACTTAAACTCAAAACAATTTCCAGATGATGACAAATTGTTTTAATCCCGAATACGATATCCAGATACAGACTACTGAGGGTTTTTTTTGTTGTTGTTGCAAATATGCTAATATCTGATTTCCTTTAATGTGTATATTTCAGAATAGACTGGCAAATTCTTGCAGTTACAAAAGAATCAAAAGAAGGAAAGACTTTGCATTTGTCCGTATCTGCAGTTTAATATGTTTTGTTTGACTTGTTCGGCCCTCCAGAGGTCAGGTTAGGTTGGATGTGGCCCCTCAACTAAAATTACTTTGACACCCCTGATATAGACTCATGTAACTCATAATATGTTGTAATATTTCAGGTTCTCCCTCCAGATGTAGCTCATCCAGGCTAGCATGCTAAAGCTAATGCCGATTCATGTATTTATGAAAGTTTCAAAGAGCTTTCAATACAACTAAACAAAAATGGTCCTACCTAGTGTCTGATGACATGAAGCTGTTATTTATAATATTATTGTATTTTGAGTGTTTTGGGGATTCCGTGGTCTCCAGTCAGCGACTTCTTCTCCTACATTATTTGAGACCGACATGAACAAACGGCGCCTTGAGCGGTTAGCGGCGGCGTGCTAGCTTTCTGACGACGATCGTCCCCCGACCGCAAACTGACGTCATCGCAGCCGCAAATCCTCGATATACCGCGCCGTTCTGGGAAAGACTGAAGAGGAGAGCGAGGCTACACTTTCAGAGCTGCTCCAACACACCAATCAGAAATATTTGATTTGGTTAATTGAACTCTAAATATTACTGGACTCGACTCCGCCTCCTTGTTGGCAGAAGCTTTGCCTACCGGCTCTTACTCTCACTGCCAGTATTGGCAATTTGACAGTAACGTGGATATTTACCGCAGGTGACGCGGTGAAACTTCCTCAGTCTTCGACCAATACGTCACAAGATAATTCTCATTATTTTAAAGACGGCTGCATTGTGTGCCGGAGACGCACAGGCGTGCGTTCAGCCGCAGAGTGACATTTTCCTGTTCTCCGGCGATATCAATGTGCTAAACGCCGATAAGGAAAACATGCATTAGGATGCCGACACACAAGGTAATGATAACCTATGCCAATCCTAATAGACTGTCAGAAATCTTGATTGAAATCTGCCAGTTTATGCTCGCTCTGAAAAGCCAATCAGGGCGTCTGCGTTTCCCACGAACGCCTCCGCTCCTGTTCCCCAACCTTCCTCCTGCTTGCTTTTCGGGGTATGGATGTTTGTTCTGGCGCGGCAGGTTTGAAGCACCGCGATGTTTATTGTGACGGCTGAGAGGAAGACAGGAGGCTCTGTCCTGTGCCGTCTGTCTGGGTTTTTTTTAACGAAGGTGAAAGAAGACCGCCGCCAACAGACACTTAAAGTGTCGTTACTATTTAGCACCGTTATTAGAAGCATTTCTACTCAATCTAATATAAATATACCTCCTCAGTTGGGTTACATCTTGTTATCCAGTTGAATAGAAAAATTTTTTTTTCACGAGAGGTATTTATATACTCGAGCAACTAATTTTTACTATGTTTTCCACCCACACATGATTTTACTTTTCGAAATAGACTAAGGCTACTTTCATATATCGCATATGTACATAACATTTTACAACGCTGCCTCAGTCTGAGTGATTAATGACATCAAGTTTGTGAAATGAAGTGAGACGGTGTCAGGATTCCTCACCGGAACACGCCAAGGATGTGTAAAGGTAGACACGTCACTGGCCGCCATATTGGATGAGGACCCACATCACCTCCAGTGCATTGGCGTCTATTGAGGAAGAACACTTTTACATAATTGAAATAATCAAAACTCTGCTTGGTTTGTTGCTGATGATGCATGGAAAATGCTGCTTTATATCAGTAACTTGTTGTTTTAGCCATTGGATTTCTATTGGTCATATTATATATATATATGTAGTAATACCTTACAAAAGTGGAAGAAAAATCTCAGGATTTTTAATTTTTTTGTATGTGAACAGCCATGGACTACATCCATTCTTTTACAGCAAACTGCTCTTCCACAATCCCCGCCACATGCTAAGCTACGCTAGGCTACATGCGACCAATAAATGGCCAGTTTTACAACAGGTGCATTTCTTTTGTTAAAAGCTCTTGAGATTTAATTCTTCATGCTGAACAAAATGTGTCCGAGGATTAAATTTTTCACTCAAACTGACAAAATGTGGCAAAAGGCTCCTGTTAACGGCGCTAATGGCCTTCTCGCGGCAAGGTTAGCCGTAGCGGTAGCTCGACCGCGGCCACCAGATAAAGCCTGTATTCATCTCAAGCACGGCTTAATTTGTTTACACTAATTACACCATGTTAATTGAGTAGTAATTAATTCCTCTATATATTCAGAGTAATTTCCTGATGCTTATGTTATCTCTTCTTTTCAAAGGTTTCTAATCTGTTTTTTTTTTTTTTATCACAAAGCAGTTTTTTTCCCCTCTTTTCTCCTTCCCACTGCTGTCATTCATATTCTTTTGTTTCTTTCCCCTCTCTGGCTTTTCTGTGCCGCTGCTGACTCGGTGAAGCAGGTAAGACTGTTATTAGCTCCCTCCTTTCAGCCTGTGTGTGTTTTTACAGTGTGTGGTACATCTGTGTGTGTGTGTGTGTGTGTGTGTGTGTGCAGGTGTGTTTTTTTTCCTTCTGTGTGTGTGTGTGTGTGTGTGTGTGTGTGTGTGTGTGTGTGTGTGTGTGTGTGTGTGTGTGTGTGTGTGTGTGTGTGTGTGTGTGTGTGTGTGTGTGGCCGAGATGGGTTTTAGCTGAGATGAGTAAAGCCGGGTCACATGCCGTCTCTGGTGCTGCTGATATTGCTCTGGCTGGTGGGGGGGGCGGGCGAGGGGGGGCAGGGGGGGGGGCTTACAGGGGCCACTGCTGAAAGTGAAAGAGTTATGACGCACGCCCCAGACACACACATCCAATAACAGGCCGCACACCCACTATTGACGGGCTACATCTGGATGATTTGTGAGCAACATACTGCAGTCCGGCGCCGTGAGCGCGTTTTGACAGCCTCGTTATTGGTACGAGACGAAACCCCGAACCGCAAGAGTCACTCCCGCCAAACTCAAATAACTTCCCGACAGCAAGAATGACTGTCATCAGCAGGCTCCGTCTCAGCTCTTTAGATTTCACAAGCTGTTAGCTTTAATTGAGATAATCAAAGGTCTGCCAAATATGCTTTTTTCCGGGAGTGTGTTTTGTTTCAACTTTGGAGAAAATCTGCATAATTTTCCTCTTTCTCTTAGTTCATTAAAGGAGAGAGTCAATATATCAGCCCAGATTCTGTTTACTCGTGTTGTTGTTGTCGCCGCCACGCCACTCCGATTTGATTTCTGTGTCGCCGGTCGTCATAACGATGCCGTGTGAGGCTGAAGGTTGCTGTGACCGTCGACCTTAAAAAAAAAAGACACAATAAATCACGAAATGTTGATCAAGAAACCGGAGCGTTTATGTAACGGGGCGACGTTACTTTGCTTGTACATTGTTTGTGGTGTCCCCCAGGGGTCAGTATTAGGACCAATAGGCTTTATTCTCGACTTAAATGACATGTAAGATATCTAATTGATACTACAATTTGCTCTGTTTGCCGATAATACAAACATTTTGTGTACAGGGGAGATTGTAAGGTATGCTTCTTGTGCAAATTAAAGAAAATAAAATGTGGCATTTAACTCTTTATTCTATTATTTTTGTAATTTGGGAGTTTGTTGTATGTAAAAAAGCATTGCACTTTTTAAATGTTTAAACAAATTCAAATAGTAGAATTTATACAAACGTGTCAAACTTCATCTTCATGTCTTCATTGCTTTGCCTGTTTCCTCTTTTTTGCTTGTTTCTAGTCTTTTAATAGTCGTTGTGACTTCACCCAATCACGTCTCCCCAGTGGGTAGACTCCGTAGTAACGCTGCCTCTCATTGGTCAAATTCTGTGAATAAATAGGAACGCAGATTAAAACGTAATTGACTGCAGTTCTCTTAGTCTTTTGTGATATGTACATTAAAGCTATATTTTGTATGTTGATAATGATACATTTTCGATATATTGTACATCTCTAATGAATGGTATGAATTTGAACTTAATATTGGTTGCCATGGTGATTCCATTATGTTGTTTCTAAGCAACAAATACAATCTTCCACAACATACGTTGTTGCTTGAGGGCAACAGTTGCATTTTTCTGAGCAGTCATATTAATTAGTTAGCAAATAAATGGAATAATGGTTTACTCCTTTATTATTTTGCATATATGTTTCCCCAACAAACATTTTTTTTACGTAAATTATGTTTTCAAACTGTTTTTGAACCAAAGTTGTAAAACTTCCCCTCTTTAATGGGGCACATTGTGGAGATGGAACATCCTTAGTTTGTTGCCCGATGCATTATTACAATCTTTCGCAAACACGTTGCCATAGCAACCGTTGCCAAGGACTCTTTAGTCAGAGCTGCCCTCCGGTGGAGATCTGTCGTAAACGCCGTTTGCAATGAATGCGAATGAGACATCGTAAGTGTCACTCGTAGATTGTTCGGTAAGTAGCGATGTGCACATTTCCACAAGCGAGTCACCGTCGATCATCCGCCCACCAACTCGTCAGACGAGAAACAAATCAAACCTTTTCTTCTCCCAATGTCAACATTACCAAAAGATGCACGCAGGCATATTTGTTGTTGCAAACACATTTTAGTTCAGGGGCCACAAACAGCCCAGTTTCATCTTGGGTGGGCCGAACCGGCAAATTAATGCTATAATAGCCTTTTTTAATCTAAACGTTGACGTTTTTCCCTCGTTGTGGCGCGGCGTATACATGATTAAAATGTCAACAAACAAAACAACTATCACGGAAAATGGGTACAATTTCAACATCAAGCCAATTTTAATGAGATCTTATGGTGCAAAATACAGTAAAATGTCCCAACAAAATGTTGCATTGATTGGTTTTCTCGTAATGAGGTCGCTGCCTTACATTACAGGATCTCTGATATGTCAGCTCGGGTCCAAGTGTTGTGTTTTCACAATTTCCCTGGTGGTTTTGTTGGGCTGGAGCCTCTTGCAGGCTGGTTTTGGCCCACAGATACAGTTACGCCCGATCTGAGACACCTCGGATTGGGCGCAACTGTATTTTTTCTTTTCAAGTTTCGATCTTAACATTCAAACTTTCACACGAGTTTGTTCTAATAATCAAATACTTCTTCTGTCGCAGGGGGAAAAAAAAAAATGTCAAAAGGAGGTATCGCTTATGTGATCATATTTTTTTTATTTTATTTTCAGTATCACATCTGGACCAGTTCTTATATTGTTTCAACATAATTTCGCAGCTCTGCCAGTATTGTTTACAGACGCCTCCCAGACGAGCCTCAGCCTGTGCTTATGAGATGTGAAGCTCCTTTTTCTTATCGCGCATACTGTATTGGCTGGTATAATATTAATGACACAAGATGAACTCGGTGGAGAAAAGAAAGAAAAGGGGGTAAAAAAAAAAAAAAAAAGAAGAGATTTAGGCTGCTTCCCATAGCAGGAAAATAGCAACAATAGCTCTTTTCACATGAAAAGCAGAGGAAGGCTGTGCTGCTGTGTGAATATGCAATATTGAGTCGTGTCCCCCCCCCCCCCCCCCCCCCACCACCACCGCCCCTCCATATGCCTGCTTGGTAGACCTGTCAAATTTCAATTTAAAAAGCGGTGCTGTGTGTTGTAACATTATTTCCCACCATAATAGAAAAGGCAACCTGAGGTTACAATCAAATTCTAATGCAGGCGAGGCGTCCGGAACGAGTGGCTGTTATTTCCTAAATGGCAGAACGCAGGGAAAGAAAGAGCAGCGCCGCTTCCTTCATTACCTGTAAACCTTTGCTTTGTTTTGTTTTTTTGTGGGTTTTTTTTTTATTTTTATTTTTTTTTGTGGACGTCGTCTGAAGGTTGCGCATTGGGGAAGGGCGTTAATTAAGATTTCTGACGCCCCGGGGGCGTCCACATAGCAGAGGCAGATCCAGATCACTGGCTACCCCAGGTCAAAGTCACGTGACTGGCGAGAAATACCGAAACATTTTCACTGCGGCGACCCTCCTGACTTAGCAATCAAATTTTTTCTTTTTTTATTCCCCCAGACAGACGCCGGCGCGAGAAGCGATTTTTTTTTTTTTTTTTTAGGTTAAAGTGACCTTTAATTTTAGAGCGCGAGTGTGGCGGTGGGAGGGTGAAGGCGGCAGTCCTGCTCACGTATTCAGCTGATCGATTGAACTGGAAGTATTTGTTCTGTTTCTTATCAGCGGAGCGACACGTTCTGGGCCTCATCTCTGTGTGTGTGTGTGTGGGTGGTGGGTGGGTGGAGGTAGGTGGGGGGGGTGGAGAAGATAAACAGATAAAACATTCACACCCTCCAACCGCAGGTTAATATAGCCAGTGATTGACAGCTGGATCACAGGATTGATTGAATCCACACTCTCTCTCTCTCTCTCTTTCTCTCTCTCTCTCTCTCTCTCTCTCTCTCTCCCCCCCTGTTTGTTCGGTGTTGAAATTCCAGTTGGTTATTACACGGAGAGGAAAGAAGGTTATTGCCTGGCGCGAGGGGGTACTGATTTCTCGCCGCCACCTCCGGAGGAGGGGCTTGTTTTTTTTTTGTTTTTTTTTTGTTTTGGCACGCCGTCACAATCTCCCGCGCCCCTTCACGTGTTTGACCCGTAAACCCTTCGCCGTCTTCATCGCGGCGACTGCAGATTTTTAAACAACGCCGTCTGATTCAATCATCCCGGAGCCGTGTAATCCATCAGCGCCCCGCCGGCTTGGTTATGAATGTAATTTACACCCCAGTTGCCAGTTTTCCTTCGCTGCATTGTCTTGGAGCTGCCGCAAACACAGACGTAATGGGACGGGAGGTTAAGGGGAGAAGTGGGAAGCCAAAAAAAAAAAAGAAAAGAAAAACACATGGTAAGTGAGTATATGGAGGGAGGGGGCAGGCTGGAGAGGAGAGGAGGCTGCTATTAGCTGTTAATTCTGAAACAAATTATGCAATTAGCTCTGGCATCAGGATGTAGGCCATGAGAGAGGACAGCGTAACCTTCATTTGATCTGCTCTGCAGAGAGGGAGAGAGAGAGAGGGAGAGAGAGACCCATTTAATAAGAGAATTTCTTTTGCCTGAACAAACCTCTAACAGTGTCCATAAGTGCCACTTTAGCTTCCCTTTGAGTGCTTTCTTTTTCCTATTTATGGAGGGATTTTCATAATGTGTGTGTGTGTGTGTGTGTGTCTGTGTGTTTCTTCTTTTTGAGAAATACTCATGTCCTTAAAACAAAGAGGTAATTTGTCTGTGCGTATGAGATAATATTGTCTGGGGAGCCGTGCGATTTGCTGCCCCTGCTTGACTGTGAAACAGAGGGAAGGTGTTGATTTCAAGGTGTGTGTGCGCGTGCATGCAAGCCTGAGTGTGTGTGTGTGTGTGTGTGTGTGTGTGTGTGTGTGTGTGTGTGTGTGTGTGTGTGTGTGTGTGTGTGTGTGTGTGTGTGTGTGTGTGTGTGTGTGTGTGTGTGTGTGTGTGTGTGTGTGTGTGTCTGCCTGTGCACGCGCACGGCAACGTCAATAAAAGGTCCCAGACAGCGGCGGAACCAATCGCGGCGCTACTTAAACGCTGGCCCGGCTCTGGCTGAGGATTGGTCGTTAGCTTAACACAATCAAATTTGTCCACAGTGAGGAAGTCATTAATTCTAAGTGGACCATTCATTTAACGTTGTTAGGAAGCGCGGAGCCAAGAGTCCCTCGGCATTAGCGGCCGTGTGCGAGACTGCAACCGAGCTCCCCGCGAGCACTCCGTCACGATTTGAGGGGGGGGGTAAAAACACCAGAACGTGCTGAAGAGGTCTTTCAGACGGCGACACTTAATGTGAAGACTTGAGTCAGTTTAGCGTTCCGCCGGGATGAAGGTACGTCTTCACGTCGTCTCCGGCCGTTGCGGTGCTCGACGTGCTCGACATGCGCTACGTCGACAAGCTGTTTGCAGTAAAACAAAACCACCGACGCCATCAGAAGTCGGCGGATCTTCAAACAAGGAACCATTGGATTCAGGCCGTTTGCTCGAGGGCCGTGTGCCGGAAGCGTCGTGTTTCAAGCACTTTGTTGCTCCAGACGCCATTTTCAAAAGGTTCAAACTTCCAAAGACACCGTTGTCATGTGAGCGAACAATGAAAAATACGTACGCAGGGGAAACGGTACATTAGAAACACACCTGTTATTGGTCTTCAAGACATCACGAACCTCTGTCGGCCTCTCGATCGCAATCACTGGACATCTGTGCTCTAAATGGTATCGTGAAGAATCCTTGAATTTTAAATGCCTTCATATTAAGCTAAGATTTAGAAAGTTCCTGGAGGAACCGAGGGTCTGAAGTTATGACAGGCTTCCGTCACTTTTTAGAACTCATCTTAAATCCCATTTATCTTCCTTGGCTTTTTAACCCAGCTTGAGACTCTGCTCCTGTTTTTATTGTTGCCATTTTATTATTTTCTTTATTAGATTTTTTTTTTTTATTTATTTTTTTTATTGTTCAGCATTTTATGTGTTTTTGAGGCGGGGGGGATTTATGTCTGTTTATCTGCAGCATTGTTTCAGTTGTGGTTGTTTTTATAATCTACAAATACAGTTGAGTAAGTGAGTGATGCTACACACAGTTAACCCAAAGTTGGGGGCGTTTCCTAAAGTGGGGGGTGGTTCTTAAAGTGGGGGGGCACTTCCCAAAGTGAGTGGGTAGTTCCTAAAGTGGGAGAGGGTTCCTAAAATGAGGGGTGGTTCCTAAAGTGGGGGAGGGTTGCTAAAGTGGGGAGGTGGTTCCAAAAGTTTGGGGGGGAGTTGGTTCCAAAAGTGTGTGTGTGTGTGTGTGTGTGTGTGGGGGGGGGGTGGTTCCTAAAGTGGGGGAGGCTTTCAAAAGTCAGGGGAGGATTTCTAAAGTGGGGCGTGGTTCCTAAAGTGGGGGAGGGTTCCTACAGTGGGGGAGGGTTCCTAAAGTGAGGGGAGGATTTCTAAAGTGGGGGGTGGTTCCTAACGTGGGGGTGGGTTGCTAAAGTGAGGGGTGGTTCCTAAAGTGGGGGGTGGCGCCAAAATTGAGGAGGGGTGTGGTTCTCAAAGTGAGAGGTGGTTCCTAAAGTGTGTGTGTGTGTGGGGGGGGGGGTCCTGCAGTTATCTCATATTACCCTGTGGGAATATTTACATATACGTATATATTATGTATAAATATTTTCTTTATGTGAAATATGCTGCTGAAGGAATTTCTTGTTCGATTCTCTTTGGTTCCAAAAAGCTGGCAGGTGTTTGCTAAAGTTGGGCTGCGCCACTGGCGCCACCGCCGCTCGCTGATGAAGCAGCGCGGTTGCAGCAGGAAATTTCATTAAAATGTCGACCCGCTGAAGCCAGATTTCTCTTCTGGCTGCGTGAGGAGATGAGCTCCGGCCACACAGCTGCTTTGTTTCAGCCATTCTGCCAAACTAAAGTTCAGTTTTATTTTTGTTTCTTTGTTTTTTTCCCCCCAACATCCTGTTTATGTTTTAAAAGCTCTTTGTGCACAGAGACGATTTGTACAACATAATCTTAAAAGCCCTTTAATCTGTTTGATATTAAATTTGAAGTTTATGTCAAAAGTTTAGGAATTGAGTCCATATTTGTCCGTTTAGGAGTGAACTGCAAATGTTGGTATCTCTAAAAAGTTTTTTATTTTTTATTTTTTTTACGTACAATCTTAACATCCTGGGCGGCCAGGCTCACGCCGATTGCAAACAACTCTCACTTTGTTCAAGGAAATCCATCTAAACGGACGGTGTCGTAAAAAGAGGGAAGGGAAGCTGCTGCTAATTAAAAGTTAATTATGATTATTTTGCTCTTGTCTAAATAGACAATGCAGTTATTGTATAACAGCTTAAAGTCTTCTGATATTAACACGGTGAATTGAAGTACCTGCATCGATTCCGTGAGAATGGCAGCCAATTAGACAGTTTGAAAACATTGTAGTTTCTTAAGAAACTGTGTGAAAGCCCTATTTTTTCTTCCAGGTTTTTTGAGAAGTTATGATTAAGGGGGGAAAAAAAACACACAGTGGGCGAAAGATATATTATTACTTTAAGTGCTTACTGTTTAAATGTGATCGTTTCAGGGGAAAAGTGGACGGATGTAATAAATATAGACTCAAATGGATAAGGCATGAAAATGTGTGTAAAATGTGCTTTAGGCCACGTTTACATGTTGTAAATATTATAAGAGTGGTGAGTACAGAGATATTCATATGGACAGTCGACCAAGTTGCATTGTTATTAAAGGCGACTCAACTATAAAACTACAAAGTCCCAGGAGAAAATGGCCTGGGAGTCATGACGCTTTGTTGTTTATTGTTTACTACTCAGGCGTGTCCAGATTAACTATTTACTATGGCCATGGTGCGGTTGATCATTTGTAGCGTTTCACAAAACTTGCATTTCCGGAAAAGTTCCCCCTTTGGAGTTTTCCTTCAAAAAGTTGCGTTTTCAGTGCATCCAAGTACTGTGTGTGTGTGTTTGGTCTGCTGTGTAGCACCGATCGCCATTAAATATATGATGAAATGATCAAAATGTGTTGTTTGTTTGCTTGATACCCTCCAGACACGGTGTGCTAAACTGGACGCCAAACTTTAGTTTTGATGCGTCCATCAAAACACGCCGTCGTCCAGATTTGCGTTTCGCTCCTGAAAGCTTACGGTGATCCTGGCTGGTGGTCGGCTGCGATTCGGGACGTTATCAGCGCGGCGCAGGAGAGTAAACAGCGGCGCTGTCGCCAAAAAAAAAAAAAAAAAAAAAGGTTAGCCGTATGTTAAACATGTGGCGTGGGAGAGCGGCGGGAAAAGCTGAACACACACACACACACACACCTTCACTTCTGCTGGAAAAATCCGCGAATATCTCGATTTGTTGTCAGATTTCTCACCGCATGTAAAAGTTTGCGTGCATGAAATCTGTTCACACCTACTTGGACCTCCAGAAGTTTTCACCTCCGCCTCAGCTCTCACGTTTGACTTTTCTTTGAACCAGTAACTCCGTAACTCCGGGTCGTGTTTGCCCGTTTCTAACCTGAAAGGTGAGCCTGTGAGACGAGACTCGGGGCAAAAAAAAAAAAAACCCTTCTGATGTTAGTTGCGAATCTGTAACAGCAGAAAAGAAGCAAAAAAGGTGGAAATCTCAGTAAATCTACTCATAGGAATCTGTGTTCGCATGACTCTCAGCCTGCAACGTCCAATCACTGACCTGCACTGAGACGAATGCAAAAAAAACAGAGTACAATCATTTAAATAGCCGCTCCTCCTTCAAAGTAAGAAAGTAAATAAGAGGCAGACATTTATTTGGTGAATAACCCTACGAGAAGTCACCATGAGGAACATGTAGCCCAGAAAGGCCCAGGACACGCCTTAAAGCGCCTTTATCTGCACGCCACTCCGCGGGAAAATATCGCGCGTAATCCGTGGATGTCGGGATAAAGCCGGGCTCTCCGAGCGTTGCCAGAGCCTCGCTGGGAGCCGGCGGCCAAGCGGAGATGGCAGCGCCGCACGTGGGCGAAAACATCTGGGAAGCCGAAGCAGACCAGTGATCAAAATCAAGCCGACGTGTAAACAAAACAAGGCGGGCGCCGCGGCGCCGGCCGGCCAGCTGGCGCCATGAAAACTCCTGTAAATGAGCCTCTTTTTCACTCGCTCTCCCTTCATGTCGTTAAAAGACGGAGGAAGACATCGGGAATGATGCGAGGCGACTGTTTTTTTTTGTTTGTTTTGGTTTTTTTTTTTTTTTACTGTGTAATATAATAATCTTATGCACGCAGTGAGCGACATGCATAATTACCGTGGTGCTGCATTTGTGTATAATCACACTCTTATCATGTCTTTCATGTCCAGTGTTTTTACAGATGATTATCTAACTGGAATACAATTTCACACAGCGGAAAGCTCAAAGAGGCCCGTTCTGCAACGCCGTTTAATTAAAGTTGCTTTTTTTTTTTTTTACTTGAAATCCCATCTCAAAACCCTCTTTTCTCCACGATTCTTCCACATGGCCCGCTCACATGTCATTGTAGAAACGAAAGACATATGTTGGGATTCGGAGTCTTTTATTTTATGTTTTGTTTTTTATTTACAGCAAGAATCACTGATTCAGCTGAAACTCATCCGATTGTCTGACATCTCAGGAGTCGGGATGGAAACAGATGGACTAACCGTTTTGATTTAATGGGGAAAAAAAACTATTTACTGCAAAATCTCACTCATTTTAATAAAATCAAATTTCACACTTTTCTATTAAAACTACTGAATTGAGTCATTAAATACACTGAAAATTGAGCATATACTTAACAGACACTTAATACCCTTCTTAGGAGATTTATTATTGTTATATATTCTAAAAATGCTTAAAGTTAGCTTGTGCACCTTTTTTTACATTAAATTTGTGCTCAAAACTGTATTCATTATTATGTAAAGTAAGTTGGAATTATTTCATAATACTTTAGTAAGGAAAGTTTTGTAAAAGGAATAATTTTGTTCATTGAGGAAATATAATACTTTTTGTCACAGCTATCAATGCCTGTTCAATTCAGTTAACACCATCTGGAACGGTGTATTGTATTTATAGTGTTAAATAATACAACAAAAGCATTGAGAGACTACTTTTCCATTCAAAGTAGTCTGGAATGTTTCTGCTGAACAGCCAAACAGGTTTTGAACAGGTTATGTGACAAAAACGTTAGTAAAAGTAGAATGACTTCTGTAAATTGAGAAAAGAGAGAACCAAAGATAATATATAGGGTATTTTCTTCTCGATCGGTAAAAAAGACTTTAGTTGAAGAGGAAATATAAGGAACAAATTAAATATTTATGAATGGGAACAGTATTTAACAAGGTCGAATGTTAAAAACGCTTTCAGTGAGAGAAAACTGTGTCATCAGCTTAAAATGATATTTCCCAACCATCCTAATGAGAAACCTCTACATTGGGGATGTCAAGGATGAGACCACAAAGCCAATTGTAAAAATATCAAATAAAACATTTTATTGTCTATTTTCTTGAGAGTAGCAAACACGACACTGGGATATAGATGATGCCACCATGAAAGACGGATACCTTGACGCTATCCTATAGCCTCACACCCACGCTGCCAGGCTGAATTTCTAAAAACACTCATAAGGCAACAACTATAGATGTTTTTTGGGGGATATTTCACTCTATTCTGCACCTGAAGGTTTCATTTAAATTGGCTTTATGTTGAGATTGTCGTCATTTTTGGTGTTGATCGTTTAGTTTTGTGAAAATAAAGACATTTCCATCTTGGATACTCGACACTCGCACTGTGACAAAGAAAAACTTTAACATTTACATTTCAAGGTTCTTATATTTTATGGGTCCGACACACTTGAGACGAACCTGAGTTGTATGTGGCGCCTGAACTAAATCAAGTAGATCAATGCTTTTGAACATTTTGTACTGGAGTTTACCTTGAATTACATTTAAACCACTTATTCTCACTGATTTAACTTACGGTAATTGCTTTCATTATGAGACGAAACATCGTCATAATGGGGGGTAAAAAGGGGGATTCGAAACCACATTTTGGAAACACCGACTGTAAAGTCTGGAACCAAGGGTGTCAAAACAGGAATTCCTGGTCCGATCAAACCCACAGGATGACTTTTTTTAAAAATGGCAAAAATACAAATGACAGCGATTTCTTATTGTTTTCAGGGGGCAAATAACCAAACCCCGAGGCCCCTTTGATCTGTGATCAAAGCTTACCACACATACAATAACTTACGTTTTATTTACATTTCTTCTTCATATATATATATATGGCAATTTGAAATATTTACAGAGAAGAAAGAGAGACCCAGCAGAAGGCGACTCGCCGTCAATTATCCGATCCTGTGTTTGTCGGATAATGTAACGGCTTCGCCTGCTCCATCGCCGCCGCCATCACCTTCCACTGCGAAACACGCATCTGGCACCTCCGCATTCGCCACTTAGCTAAATTACATTACTTCTAGCCTGGCGCCTCTAACAAGGTGCTCTGCGGATTCCTCTCGCCGAGAAAAAAAACTGGGTCTTTGGGTGGGGGGGGGGGGGGCGGGGGGGGGGGGGGGGTTGGAGAAAGCGAACGCGGCGAGAGACAAAGAAAGTGGAGTAGCTAACACGGTGTTAACAATTGCTCAGTGAGTTCCTCTGCTTCCCATTACACACACTTTGCACCTTTTAACCTTGTTAGCGGGCCGCGGCGGGCGCGCCGCCCCCGAATGCTTGTTCCATAATTAAGGGTGGCTCAGGTGCTAGATTTATGGAGATTTGCGGGCCTGTGATTAAAATTGAAATTTAATTCTGGTAATCTGGCAGAGGTGAAGGAAGAGGAATATTGAATGTGAAGGGGGGGGAGGTTGGGTGGAGGTGGGGGGGTGCCGGGACGGTTTGGGTGGCTGGCCAGACGCATATCAGTGGGAGATACTTCACACAGGCTGTTCAAACATGGACTTAAAACAGGCTTATCTCCCAAAAGGTTAATGAGGAGCGGCTGGCTGCGCCTGTTACAAACACACAACCGCGGTGGCGCGTCACTCACACACACACACACACACACACACACACACACACACACACACACACACACACACACACACTGGATAAGCTGCGGGCTTCACAAGCCCACAGCTTCACTGACAGAATTCTCGTTTCCAATAACATCTTCAGACGACTTAATTACTTTTCCTTTTGATGCGACTCACACGAATAAGCGGACTTGAGATGGAATCTCTCCTTTATCTCTCTCTCTCTCTCTCTCTCTCTCTCTCTCTCTCTCTGTTTCTTCCCCCTCGGTTTGGGCCGATAATTTCGTCGCGGCATTTGTGACGGCTGCCCGTGCGGATCCGCTGAAGTTGCCCGCCCTGGGCAGCTTCGTCCGGTTTAATGAAGCCAAAGGAAACATGTTTGTGCTTTTTTTTTTTTTTTTTTTTTTTATGATGTCAAAGCGAGACAAACATGAGAGGAGAGGTTTTCCCTTATCGTTCTTTTGCTTTTGCTTTTCTAACTCCAAACCAAAGTGAAACGCGTTGCCACGGCGTGCGGGCGGGGGGGCGCTCCGCTCCACCTCGCCTGGCTCCATTTACCATTTTGAACTAACCTCCTTTGTTCCCTGTGTGCGTTACATCCCCATTGTCGCACCCCCCCCCACCCCCCCTCACCCCCCACACCCAAAATAAATGGAGGCTCTGACACTCGCTCCGGGGCTTTAAATCACGCCGGATCCTGGACGAGCGCACGCTGCAGATTTATGTCGATGCCACGGAGGCGCGTTTTGTGAATGCAGGCCGACACATGGATGCCCACCTTGTTTTTCACCTGCAGGGAAGCGAGTGGTAGCTGTGTCTTATCAGCACATGGCGGTGTTTAGGCCTGGCGGGGGGTGTTTATGAGTGTGTGTGTGTGTGTTTGTGGGTAGAGTGGAAGGTTGTCATTTTTTATTTTTTTCTTATTCCATGTGGAGGTGTATTTTTAGTAGTTTGAATTTTTCACACAAATATATGAACTTCTTAGGCTCCTCCACATTGTCTTTATTATCGTCGTTGCAGTTATTTGCGGTTCTCTATTGTTTAGTTTGTGATATTCCTACGCGTGTTGGTCGGAACTGCAGGCTCTCATTGGACGGGTCGTATGAATTCTGGATTTTAGACATCACTGTTTTGATGCCATAGCTGGTTTTATTGAGCCGTGATGATCAAGGCTTCAGAAATGAACATCAAATCTTATTAAAACTGTATTAAATTCGTCAGAAATGATCATGTCGGAACTGTTTTGACCAAGTCGGCAAAAAACAGGTTCAACCTTATGATACAGTGCAGAACACTGGTCTCAAACTCGCTTTAGTTCAGGGGCAACATGCAGTTTGATTTTTATCTGAAGTGGGCCACACCTGTAAAATAGTACCATAATAACCTTTAAAATTAAAGCATTTTTGTTGTTGTGCAGAGTTTAAGGGATGAAAAAGTTTTTAAATTTCACAAAACTGAACATTTATGACAGAAAAAAAAACTAACATCTCAGAGTAAAGCCAATTGTATTCAAGGTTTCTGACGCATGATGCAGTGAAATGTCAAAAGAACCTCTTCAGCTGTTGCATGAAGTTTTATTTTTGCACCCTGACATCAAGGCTTTGGAGCTCGTTTGATAACTGGGTGAGTTTTGGTTCTCTGTGTTGTATTGTGTCCACTACTATAATTTTTGCTTGGTGGTTTGGCCAGATTGGAACCTTTTGTCGGACGATTTTGGTCCCTGGACCTTAGGTATGGCACCTGAGGTTGTAGAAGTTCCAAAGAAAACCGGTTGTGCCCTGCCCTGTGCGTATTGTTTGCACAATACTGGAGTCTTCAAGGTTGCAGGAGGTGCTTATCACCTTCGCATATCGTACAAATCTTTATATGTGGCGGCTTGATGTCATTTATTAAACACTTGTATCGGTTGTCAGTATCAGCAAGTAGCTAAAGGTTCGTACAGCTGAACAGACAAGAGCGTCTGGACAAGACTCAGGGTTTTTTTGTTTTTTTTGTGTGTGTGTTTCTTCTTGCTCTCTTGATAAATCTCTGTATGTTTTCCGTGCATTGGCCACGGCGGCGTGTACTTCCTCCCGTATCCATGACTGAGTGTGTTTGTGTGTGTGACTGTGTGTGCGTGTGTGTGTGTGTGTGTGTGTGTGTGTGTGTGTGTGTGTGTGTGTGTGTGTGTGAGTCAGCCTGGAGCGGCGTTGCTACGCTGGCAGCGTGGCGTCTCTCTGGCCGGGATGGTGTCAGCTCCAGAGATGAATAGCCCTCTGCTCTCAGCCCACTAAGTAATCCAGCCAATGATGAATCGCTGCTCTCACTGACACCCAAATTGGAATCATTGGGTCTCGAAGCCAAAACTGAGAGGGTAGGCAGAGATGGAAGGAAGGGAGGAAAAAAAAAAACACTCCGGGCCTCTGGCGGCAGCGTCTCGTCATCTGTTACCGTGTCTCACCCCGAGGCCGCACAAGGTATCCCCCCCTCCCCCTCCTGTGCTCAAGGCCTCCGATAAATAGCAAAGACAAAGGGCCCTTCAGAAATCCGTCCCACTGATATCCCTCCCCATCGGAAAAGGTGCCACTGTGATATTTCCCCCGCTCCCGTTAGGAGGTGCGAGAGTGATCAGTGCAGTCAAGGCCTCTCCGAAGCCGGAGACATCGGTCACAGTAGAAGAGCTGTGGCAGGAGCATTAGGGATCAGACTGGTTCCTTTAGAAAGTTACAGGGGGGGTTTTTTGGGTTGTTTTTCATGGTTTCCTGCTGCCATGAACTGCGTTTCATCCCCCTATGTTCTGCCGCCGGTGGCCTAAAGTGTGCCGGCGGCTCGTGTAAAACAAATCCCCCAACACAGGGAATGACTTAATGAACTTAATGAGGTTTTCTAATTACAGAGGGAAGTTAGCCCATGTCAAATGGGCCTTTTTCTGCCTTCCTTGACATGGATTAAGAGCCAGGCTATTAAATCCAGCGCCGCGCTACAACGCCGGAGAGAGACTGAGAGCCAATCAGTCATATCTGCTGTAATTCTGGCCTACATTTTAAGGCGCTCTGCTTCATCTGAAGTGAATGGAGCTTGTACATTTGAGAGCAGACTGCGGAAGCCTGGGGGCCCGATCCCAAGCCCCCCCCACCCCCTCTACCAAAAACCTTCCTGGGGAATAAAAACAGGAATAGAAATCTTTTAGTGTCTCAGCCGTGAAGGCCGTAACCTTCAAATGGAACGGCTGTGATATGACGCAAACATCACTCCGCTGTGTAACAGCCGTGGCGCAAAGTAGGAACTTTTACCATTTTATGCCTTTTGCCCATCGTCTTCGTTCTCTGCTGCTCCACTCGGGAGGAGTTTTCTCTCTCTGGCTGTCTCTCCAACGCCTCCGTGGCGGGGAGGATGATTTACTACATCAAAAGAGCCAAGTGTGTATTTCAAAGTCATCTGATAACTGATACTCTTTAATGGCGCACTGGAACAGTAATTAATTTCAAAAACATCCCATTTATTTGTTCTGGAAGTGAATGCTCCCGCCAAAGCGGCATAAATCCTGTCTGTTGCCGCAGCTCAAATTAATTTACGTGTTACGTCTCCTTGCATCTTTTGAGAATTTAATTATCTCGGCAAACAGGCTCTGGGTGTGTTGAATATACATCCCTATCAGCGGAACTTGTGCCGGAGCCAGAGCGGCTCGGAGACGTGTCGTTTTTCCACCGCTCGCTCGCCCGTCCGTCTCCCCGGCGCCGCTCCAGACGTGAGGACAAAACTTTCTGAGCACAAACAGCCAGTGACGGAGTGATAGTCACCCAGTGGGTCCATTTTCTCCTCAGCCTGGCTTCCACTTGATCCACGTCAATCCAGACGCTCCGGTCGGTGAGGATTTTCCGAGAGGAGCGCTTGTAGACGAGGGTCAGACCCACCGTGGGTGACAGTCGCCCTGCGATAAATGACAGATTTCCCACCGAGTGTGACCTCCGGGTGACCGGCGACCGGCGTCACCCCCCCGGCGTCCAGACGGCTCGGCCCCTTCACTGCCGCATGAGCTTCAGACTCGGCAGCAGAAAATAGAACTGATCCACAACTGTGCCTTTAACTTTCGATTTCAAAGACATTTCAGATGTTGGATTTTGGTCTTCGGAGCTATTCATTTGTTACGTGGGGTCTTTCACATTTGCATTGTCCAGGAACACATTCCCTTTTGAGACCGCCTGGAATTGGTCACGCAATTATAATAGCTGCTCGTTTGGGGGGGGGGGGGGGGGGGGGGCGGGCGCTGTCACCCGAAAGGAAACACCTTGGTGTATTTCTTTAAAGCGCACTGGAGTTCATGTGGCGTTTTCAACGTCTCATCCATCGTCTCCACCTTCCTCGAGAATCCGGATGTAGAACACCAGAAAAGCTTGAGGCCGTCATTGAATCAAACGTACAATGGAGATAAATGGGGCGAAAAATAATATACACGGTAATAAGAATATACTCCCTGTCGGGCCGCACGCCATCAACATGTTTCTGTATGAGCTTTTAATGCACGTCTTGACAATGTGCTTGCATCACATACTGATGGTATTTTATCACTGAACATAAAATTGATGGAGGTCGGGCTGGTTTGTCATTTATAAAAACCCCCCAAAAAAAACAAGCCTCTAAGATCCACTGCCAGGTTTGCACGCTTTAACTTGATTTGTTGATGCATTTTTAATGTTATTTTTAGGCCTGTTTGTGTGCGTAAAGTTTTCTGATTTGAGGCAAATGAGCGCAGCCTGGCGAGAATCATCTGAATTGATTGAATGAGATTAAAAAAAAAAAGGGAAAAAAGGGAAGATAGTCGCTCTCCCTTGCTGTGAGATGGATTTCTCACATTAATTTTTAACTCCAAATCAAACGGTGGCCGCCCCGTTCCCGTGGACGCCGTCGTGTTTTAAGTCGAGTTAGCAATAAATTGAGGTTTTCACTCATTTATCTTTTATTGCATATTGATTTCATTCATGTGCAAGCTGAGAGAGAGAAAGAGAGAGAGAGAGAGAGAAAGAGAGAGAGAGAGAATACCATTCCTGTCAGTCCTTCATTAAAGGGCAGCCCACGTCTTAAATCAGCTTTGAATGATGTACCCGAGTTGAAATGTGGCAATAAAAAGAGTTACAGCTTCCTGTCATCTTTGTTTTGACAGACGATGCGAGTGCAACACACACACACACACACACAGGCAAAACAGGCAGACAAACAGATACACACTCGCGCACACAAAGTCAGCGTGATCCGTTGGGGATTTTCTCACAAATCGGCCCCCTAAAGGGAGAGGGGCCGGCATAAATCAGCCGGTGTCAGGGCTACAGACACCCGCGGCTCCTTATCGCCACACGCAGGCGGACACACTCACAGATTGATAGGTAGATAGCGGCTGTGACAGGCAGGGCGACGGGCAGCCAGGTACAGAGGCTTTACAGCGGGGAGGAGGGAGGAGGGAGGGTGGAGGATGGTGGAGGGGGGGGTTAGAAAGGGCCGCCATTACCCGGACGCTGCTCACAAATCTCACACTCGCTTTGGATTCGATGATCCCCGTGATTTATTTTTGAACATTTCGCTTTTTTTTTTACAAAGGTGATCCGTCTGCCTCACGCATGTTGACTAAGCCCCGCCCCCCCCTCGCTGTACCTGTTTGTACGTACACAATTCGCGGATGTTTAAAGAAATTCTCATTTTTTAAATTACAATTGCTTATTATGCTCATCTTTATCTGTCAATTATTATTTTTTATTTATAGAACATATTTCCTGTACATTTTCAGTGTTTTGACATCAATGTTTTCACAAATTTTCTGTAACTACGCGTCTGTACTTGAATGGTTACCATAGAAACAGGGTCTAAATCTTATGGTCTGGCAAGTTATAACGATATACTAAGAAGATATAGCTGTCAACTTCAATAATTTCTAATAAAATAGGAATTACAAGCTTTATTAGATGAAAAACACGCATTTCCCCTCCATTTCTTTTACCTTTCTGCGACCGCTTTCACTCGTGAAGCACGTTTGGAGGGTGGAGCTTATCTGATAAATTCATAGCAGGATGCAGCTGAAATTGAAGGAGTATTAAAACAAAGTTGAGGCTATAAGGATGTGCCTTACCCCTCCCGCCCTCCCTCCCTCCCTCCCTCCCTCCCCCCTCCCTCCCTGCTGCTGCTGTATGGATGTAAACAGACAAAGGCTTGTATTACTGTCAGGCAGCATTTGGTGCACACTGTATCATGCACAGCTATGTTGGCTCCCGGTGCCAAACTCCATTTGTTTCCAGCCATCGGAGTCTACCAGAGCAATACTAAGCTGGTGTTCCATTTCATGGGCCTGTCTGTTTTGGGTCATGCACCAGAAGCGAAATGCTTTGCCTACACAGACAGCGGATAACATCTCTGATCCCATTATTTACTCTCTTCAAGACTTACACCGTTTCTTTTTTTTTTTTTTTATCTAGAAGGAAGTTTTTCTTTCCAAACTCTGCCTATGGGAGGATATCACGATCTTTCGTGTAGTCACAAACAAGCACGAGCCTGAAATGAGTAAACGTGTGGTATCGCCCCCAGAAATAGCAGCTATCCACTCGCGATCAGCAGAAGTGACTCAGAAAAGAGCACAGTGACTCTGTGGACTCCCCGCAGACGGAAAACAACTCGACTGGGAACCACAAAAAACAACAATATGGGGAGAATCGCTTTCGGGGCTGCGTCACTGGTCGCTTAGCAACCGCGCCGGGTGCCGTGGGGGCGGGTTCAGATCACGATTTACCACACAGATGGTATTTCACCGCATGTCGGTCAGCTCAGGTACCGTGACGGGAAAACAAACTTTAGCCTCTTTGCACTGTGAGCAGAGGCGGAGCTTTGAATAATACAATCATAATTTATTATCAGCATTGGCTTTCATTTTCTTTGGATAAACATTTTAAATACCCAAAATGTTGTTATTTTCAGAACCTATATATGCTTATCAAAGCCTCATGAGATTCACCCCACTTGTATATCGTGACATAATAGACTCATAGGGCGGGCTCACATACTGCATGTTGTACCAATGACGTTAGAAATGTTTGATAGTAACTTGAGTCATTCAGAAATGACCAGGTCGCCACTGACTTTAACCCATTTACCGTTTCACGTGACAGACGCATAATTTTTTGCATTCGCACTTTCCAAAACGTGTCAAAAACTGGAACAGGTACTCGGTTACACTGCATACCTTCGCCAACGCCCCATCCGTCGCCATGGAAACCAATGGGTTACGAGGACATTTTCCTCCACCACATTTTCCTCCGCCGTTTTTAATTGCTTCATGCCATCACTGTTTTACACTGACGTATACACACTTTACAATTTCTCTGTGACCTTTTCATGACCTTTGACCCCCCCCCCACAACCGCGAACCAGGGAAATGACATCACCTCATATCATGCGGCATATCAGACGATAGACCACATTATGATGAAAATAGTTTTTTGACCTTGTTGTGACCTTGACCTTTGACCCAGTGACTCTCTGGATATATATATATGTGTACATATGCAACAAACCAGTAAACACACACGGACAAAAAAAACATAACCCTCTGAATCTTTCACTGACGAAGGTAACAGTGTTCACTGACACAGACCCGTCTTGGATGAGTTGTTGTAATTAATGAAAAGTCAATTAATTTCCTCTGTGGTGAATCGGTAAACACGTGACTCAAACTTCAAAGGATCTTCAAAAGTTAAAACACGGGGAACTTTCGGTCTCGTTTCCTCCGCCTGTGAAGAGAATTCACCAAATCTCTCGCACACACAAACGTCTCATCTCACACGCCGCTTCCCGACCCGGCACTCGGCGGCGCTTTGTGGAAGGTCCTTCTCCAAAATAGAACCGCCGCCTTTTTCCGCCTCAAAGAGACGGCGGCGGAAACGAGCGGAGACGCCCGTCTCCCCGCCCGCCACGCGTCAGGTGTCGCCGCCGCCGCACACTTCAAAGTCAAAGGGAGCCGTGAATACGCCACAAATGAAGCCAATTCAAAAAACCTCCACGTCTCGATAAGGACCTCACTCTCCTACGCCTCTTACTGGAGGTGGGAAGGTGGAGCTAACCCCGCAGAAGGTGGTGGTGGTGTCGTGGAAATGATTCGGATCAGTTTGGATTCCGACGAATAATAGTGTCATTTTCTATGTTTCGTCGTCTTTATCGTAAATGTGATGCGGCCGCTGCGCAGGATTTCTCAAGCTGAAGCTCCTTTCACACCTTCTACTGAAAATGTGCTTCTTGTAGACTTTGGTAGTTTAGAAGTGGTAAAATTGTAGTATCGCCACAATATATCACAACATTTCTGCTTATTTTCAGGATAAACTGTGAGAAGTAATGCCCTATACTTTTTTTTAAATGGAGCAAAATGTTGGGTTTATTCACTTTTTAGTCTATAAATGGGCAGTTATATGATTCTCAGTTACATATCGTGGGTAGAGAGCCTTTTCTAAAACTCCTAAAACAGATTAGTAGCACACAATGTAAAACATTGCAGATTAAATAACTTTGAAGTATTAGCTTTCTGTCAGGTGTTCACAGGATGCGCTGTAATAAAATGAAACGCTTCACATTACAAGATGTTCAAATGCTCCAAAATCCTCCGTCTCAAGTTTTATGTTACAACATTGCTGTATAAGAAATACAGCAAATTTGTTCTGGCGCCTATAAAAGAAGTAGTGGAAATACAAAAGTATAATAGAAAAGCCCAACATTTCATATATATATGGATATGTGGGGCTTTTCTATTTTCTCTGTAAAAGCACATAGGAATGACTGTACTGTTTTTAAAAATGTTATTTTTAATAAAAAAAATAAATAAAAAATTTGAAACCAAAAAAAAAAGAAATACAAAAGTAAGTTTTGTGTGACTTCAAATCATCTTTCAAATTGCATATTTTCACATCAGCTGAGCTGTTGGTCTTTTGACTATTTACATTATTTTATCGAGAAGTGGCACGTTATTTTGGATTTAAGTCCAGGATTATTAAACTGCATGAGGGTTAATAACTTATTTGATTAATTATGAGCTGAACAACTAGAAGAAAACCACAAAAAAGACCAGCAGGAATACATTAACATGCAGGCATCGCTCATAAAAGTAAGCGAAGCCGACATTGAAAACAATGTAGGTTTCAATTTGGGCCACTAGTGGGTGCTGTTGATTGTTTTTGTAATGAACATCGCAAAAGTGCACAGAGAACAATTCAATATAAATATTAACAATCAAAAAGTTGCATCTTCAGTGGCTCGAAACACCGAAACACACATTAAAGGTTTTGCGTTTCCTCTTGAAACGCCACGTTAAACGAGCCAGATGTCTTAAAATGAGGAAATGAATCATTTAACATGAGTTTCAGGAGCAAAACAGCACCTCCCTATAAGTTATTATTAACAAAATGAACAAGTTAGGAAATAATTCTCATGATTTTTAATGGTAGTTATCAGTTTTTAGTGTGTCCCTCCAAAGTGTAATATGAATTACACTTTAATATATAACAAATTATCATGTTTCTTACTATGATTGACCAGGCGAACTTAGAAATCTGGAACAGTTGAGCTGTCTGTGATACCTCGCACAGATTTCCAGCTTTTTCATAATTTGACAGTGAATCCATGACCTTACGACGGAGGTCACATGACCGCCACCTCCCGTCACTGTTAACTTCGTAGGGGGAGGCGTCGGCGAAGATATTGGGGGACGGGTGGCGTTTGGTAACGACGGGGAAATATACCTTCATCTCCGTGGCACCAAATAAGAGGAAAGACAGCGAAAACCTTTTAGCGCGTCTGCGGCTCCACATTCCGCCGCTCCATTATTCAGCACACTTGTCAGGAGCCGGTGACAGTTTGAGGACTAAATATATATTTCCTCCTCCTCTTCATTTCTGCCTGACTCGTTCGATTGTTTCACGCGAGAGGCTCCGATTTCTTACGGCCTGCATTAAAGAGGCCGAACGACGGCGTGCACTTGAACGCACCACACGCGAAGGCCACGGGCTGGAACGACTGACCGGAGTGGATTCATTTCTGCATATATGAGGAAATTTTTTTTTTTTTCCTTCTTCTTCTTCTTCTTCTTCTTTTGATATTTTAATTTAAAAAGCGCGGATGTGAATAATTTCGCCGGCTTCCTCCTCGTACAGAACACACAATCTCTCCCGGTTACGTCGATTCATGAAAACCCTCCATTTCAGACTCGGCGGATTCACTCCTTTGAATCACAGGAAATCACATTTCCCCTGCTCGGCCCACTCATGTCATTTTCGGCTTTCTCCCGCACGAGTTTGGGCAAATTGGAAAATATTTTTAAGTTACTTAAGACCGAGATTGCCCCTAACACAAGCTTAAAGCAAGACGCGGCGGCTTGTTCCTTTTCCAATTTAACTTCATGTAAAAGTGATATATTTTTAAGATATTGAGTGCCCTGGAATTCTTCAAATCCCTTTGCGAGACAGTATTACCACCGCATCATCCTCCCCTGCAACATTAATGTCACTCTTAAGTAGCCAGGGAAAGTGCTTGTCGTCGGATAAAAGTGTTTTCTTTTTTCTTTTCCTGCCTGAAAAATAGATTTCAGCGCGAGCGCCGAGCCATTTACATTTCACTCAAAAGCCCCACTTTTCCTCCCTTCCCCACACCGTCGTCTTCCCCCTGATTTTATTGTGTTTGCCATAAAAATACATCACCAAAAGTGTGCTTCTCATCCCGCGTGTTGATCCAAATCTGTGTTTTCCGCTCTCCCTTTCCCCCCCCCCCCCCGGCTCGCGCACCTATAGAGCGCACTTCCCCGCTAAATATTCCCCGCCGCATGAGCGCTATATGGCCCGTGGAAGACTGACGGCTTCGGAGAGGAGCGCGAAGACCAACTAACAAACGACCAGACTGGGGCTTAATTTCCAAGTCTGAATGCATCAACATCAAACGGCTCTTTAATTGACTTAGAATCGCACTAAATGTAGAGCATAGAATGGAAAAGGGGATATTATGAGCTGTCAGAAAGCATCCATCAAGTGGCTCCTCTTCTTCTTCTTCTTCTTCTTGCTCCACTCTGGGGCTGTTTTTTTGAAAATGTTGGTTCCTTATCTGAGGTGAATTCTGTGGGAAAGTGGCCATCGGTCAACTTAATTCACTGCTTATTGATAAGTGACAAGAGTCTGTCGATACGTCCCAGGTCACGTCGTTTGGAGTTTTTGAATATCGAAGGCGAATTTCATTGAACTGCTCCAACGTTCAGAGAGCTGCGGGCGTCAAGCTTGTTTCTTCTCCGATGCTCGCCCAGCTTGACGGGACGTGGATGGAGCTCAATAATAGCTTGGTAGTACTATACACGAGTATTATACACTATTACACATTGTTATTATCTGTATTATTGTTATTATTATTATATAATGCCTACTTCTAATGGCTCTGCCACTGCACCTTACTATTTATTTATCTTGCTTTTATCTCGTGCTTATTTCTAAGTGCCCATGTTCCGTTCTGTGGTTTACTTTGTCTTATACCCAGATATTTTTATATTTTAATTTTTTACTTTTATTTCTATTCTATCGTATTTTATAATATTCGTATGTACCAGATTGCTGCAACAAAACAATTTCCCTTCGGGGATGAATAAAGTAATTCTCTCTCTCTCTCTCTCTCTCTCTCTCTGTCTCTCTCTGTCTCTCTCTGTCTCTCAAGTACAATGACGCGAGGCCAACTCGGTTTTTAAAAAGTTTATTTCCAGCTTTTTATAACAGGTTGAAAACCTGTAAGGGTAAAAAAAAAGAGACAAAGGAAGAAATAAGCTCTGTTCAAATGTTTCCAATGAACTAACAACCTGAGCTTTTTATCATTTTTATTAATTAATTTATTAACTGAATTATCTGCTATTTAACACAATGTTTCAACCTATTTGTAAAATTAAATCATGTACCTTGACATACTTATTTCAACCATTTTAATCAAAGTCTAACTTTTTACAATGTATTTGACCCATAACTTATTCATTTTAGTCTTTATGTAAACGTATTTATCTAACTCAACCAAAAATCATTAGTCTTGACATTTTAGTAGTTTTATCCTTCATTGTTTTAACATAAATTGCACTATGAAATCACAATATGTATATGCATCTCAAGGGGACCACACAGCACCCAGTAACGATGAATTTTGACTAAATCATGCCTCTGCAAACAAAGTGGTCAGGCCAAGCACTATGGCAGGAGAGTTTATGCTTAGATTTGGGTCAAAATGACATATAAATCAAAATATGAAGCCACTCACCAACAACGTCTCTGAGCTCCACCACTGCATTCTCTGAGTGTCTAACCACACAGGTGTGAAAAAAGAAAACAGACACCAAAACAAACAAAAAAACAATTGTCATAAATCGACTTGCATGCATGAGGTTTAGACCAAACCAACTTTAATTATTATAAAACCACCAAATGACAAGAAAATGTGAAAGCCTGAAGAAGCTCAGGCAGCAATAACACAACAGTGTTGTCTTATTAGACGGCAACGTTTGAACAAAGGTTGGGTTGAGTTGTCGCCGCCAAAGCCTTTTATAGAGACTGAGATTTTTTCACACACACAAAAATACAAAGAAAAAAGCCAACTTTAATTAAAATAACTTAAGCAGCTTCACCACCTTGTTGCAGAGGCGGCCCCAGTCTATTCCAATAATTAGAATTACATGTTTTTTGTGCAACGTAGCAGGAAAAACAGCCTTTCCACTTCAAAATGTTCCAACTTAATGACTGCAGCTCTCAGATTAAAACAAGTGGAATGTATCACTTCAAGTGTTTGCAGCTTGTTAAATCCGGGTTTGACTCCATTGAAGCTACAAAGACTTGTGACTCAAAGGTGGTGGTGAAAAAAACCAACAAAAAAAAACACATTAGTTATCTCGATTTTCCTCCTTAACAGTGAAAATCACCCTCCTTCCCGGCGCCTCCGCTCGTGCAAATATGCTAAGCGGCGCTCGTTTCTGCCTCGCTTCAAATCGGGAACGTCACGTTTTGGCGGCGCGCCGGCGGAGGTTCTTCGCGTTTACGCCTCCGCCTGCTTCCGGAGCCACACGAGAACACGAAGCTTCACAAGCAGCAAACAGTCAATTATCACTCAGGTGAGCTGTCTGTGCTCAAACACACACACACACAACAGCTCACACTCCAATTAAATCTCTTTCAGTGCTTCTCTTCTTGTTGCTGAGCTGATGCTTGTTCGTGTTCGCCGTGGTTTCCCGGAGGATTACAAGTGACAATTGATTATTTTTTGACTCTGTTTGTCTTCTGAGGGGTTGAGTATCTGCTTTGGGTTGTGATTTACAAGCTTCCTGTATCTTTTCTGTCTACCTTCCACCAAGTCGGATGGCTTCAATACATGTGTGTGTGTGTGTGTGTGCACGCTAGTCCTGGGCGGCCAACCATCCGGGCCCGGGCGTTCGGAGCTTATGACTAGCCATGTTCTTCAAACATCACGCCGCAACCAAAGCATGGCAGGATGACAGATCGTCCCGTCGATGTATAGTGACAAACAAATTAGTGCAAAGATGCTTGGCGCCGCATACCAGATGTGTTGGACTCAAGCGGCACGGAACAGCCGATGAAAAACTGTCCACGTCCCATCTGCTGCTTCGCCGCGACCATCGGCGCGGCAATTTGTGCTGAACTGAGTGGCGCAAACAGGCAGGCTGATTATACACCGGGGGGGTGGGTGGAGGGGTGGAGGGGGGGTAGTTTTAAATGTTGGAAGCAGCGGGAGCAGTGAGAATAAAAAGAGTAGACCCAGGTGAGCCGTACGGGACAGACAGAAAAGGCCCAACGAATCAAACTGGAGCGTTTTTGACGTTAGCGCTTTTGCACCTTGACAGGAAGAAGGATCACCGTGGGGGGAGGGGGGGGTGGGGGAGGGGGGGGAGGCAGAGGCATCCCTGACCCGCTTAGTGTCGTTACGCCGCGGACTTATCTGCTCCGCCATGTAAATAACACTCCGAGTGCTTGTTATCAAGTGAGCGGGCGCGACAAACCTCATCCAGGTTTGCGGGCATCGTCCCTCACCCACCCCTCCCCCACCCCCAATCCCCACCACCCCTCCCCCACCCCATGTGCTTGTAAATGAGTCATTCTCATGGATGACAGCCTGCATTAATATTCCGGTAAAGAGGGGAGAGCGCGCATTAAATCCGTCGCTTATCGGCCCGGCGATCGTGACGTGTGGAGAAGTTTCTTCTCCCGTTTGCTTCTAATAGCCGAGAGATTATTGGTGGGAAAAGATGGTGGCGGCATTTGTCTCCCTGTCCCTGGGCTGCGCTGACATTTGGACCAGGTTGGTTGTCAGGATGACTTGTTCCCGTGTGCTTCATTTTTTTGCCCTCACTGTTTTCATAAAGGCCCTTTTCAGCAGCTCGCAGCTACGATTGTTACCGCCGTTGCTATTTTAGCCCTAAAAGCTTTGGCTTTGGCGTCCGAAAGGCAACGTTCAAGGTGCCGGGTGAAAAATGTGAAAAATTCATACTTCTATCGCTTACACACACACACTTTCCACCTCCTCGGGCCGGAGATGTGACATTAAAAAGCTTTTATCACGAGGGGCTGCCCTCGCGTCTCGTTCCCCGCATCGGAAGCAAGGCGCCGCTCCGAGAGGCGAGCGCCGGAGGAGACACCACGGCGGCGTCGGGTGCCGCCGTGGACGGCGACCGTCCGCAGGTTAAAGTGATGATGTCATGAAGATGCTTCACTAATATTGCTCATTTTAAATGTAAATCATCGGCTCACACGTCAGTCCAAGAAACTTCGGGGACAAAGGGAGGGCTGGGGAACTGAACCAACAACCACGGGATTGGAAGACCAACCACTGGACCATTTAGATTCAGTTGTACGTTTAGAACTCCATCGTCTCAAGGCACTTTTACGGAAATAAAAAACAAAAATTTCACATGGGCAAGTACATTTTTTCATAATTTATGTTACATTCCTTTCTTTGTGTTTTCACCCTGTTTTCTCAGCTTGATCCTGAATTCTTCTTCTTCTAAAAAAATTTAAGCAAAATGGACTTTGTTTTAAAGTGTTTAACGTGTTCAACTTTTCAGAAACAAAAACACAAAAAATGCAACTGACACTTGAAGCGCTGTCGTGTGAACAGTATAGTTTATTTCATTAATTGTTCAAACAAAATGACTTTAAAAAACAATCCGATACTGAACAAAAGTTTTCAAATTCCTGAATGGAAGGGAGCAGAATGAAGACGAATGTATAAACTCTGCCCCTTTATCTCAAATAAACCGTTCCATTGAAAATCATAATTTCTGTCTTTCAATAAAAAAAACCTTACACACGGAGTACAGATGTCAAAATTGGTGGTGACAGTTAAAAGCTGTGCGATACAATTTGTAATGATTAATTGAACTTCTATGCTGTTTAAATGTGTCACGGTCTCCCTCAGTTACATTTTACTTGATAGGAAAGTCAAAAATCAAAAATAAATGTCCCCTCAGTCACAACATAATTAAATGGTTTACTATCTAATGGAGTTTTTATTTTCTCTGCTGAACTTTCCATTGCATATGGATAATATTTCTCCTTATCGTATTGGACAGCAAAGTGCAGTCAATAAACAGAAAATGCTATTAGATTTTTTTTTTTTTCAAAAATAACCTTACCATAACTCTTAAATCTATACACTGCTCCTCTGATTGTGTCCTACTTTTATTTTCTCACCTTGCAGACAAAATCCTGCTTTCTCACTTATTGGCAACGCAACTGCAGTGACATGGGGGAAAGAAAAAAAATGAAATAAAAAAAAAAAAAAAAAACTTCCAAAAGCAAATATTTTTGGCTTCTTTAACTGGCACAGAAATCCTCGCTCTGTCACTGTCTGGATTTCTTAATTGTTGAGTTCTTTACAGGATAAGCTCCACCAGGCGAGAGCCTCGACTGTGAGTGTGTGACAGGAAGCTGTGCAGCTTGTCAGGGTGTTCGGCGGCGTCTGGTTGCAAAGATTCGGGGAGAAAAAAACGTCGCGTTATTGGCAGCGCGGCTTGTGTGTCGGCGGAAACCTGGTGGTTCGGTGGAAAAGCACTGAGCAGGAGCTACAAGTTTAAGCGGCCAGTATAATTTGTAATAATGCTTAGAAAATAAATCAACATATTGCAGTGGTTTTGCAGTCATTTTAGGGAATTGGTAATATGAAAACAAACCGCTCTTCTGTATGTTTCAGGGAAGTTCAATAAGTGTGCAATTAATAAAGGAAAATATTCTATAACAAGAAAAAAATGTAATAAAGCCAACGTGTGAGTATTCTGAAAATAATATTCCCCTTTAATGCCTTTAATGTTCGCTGTGGTTCCTTCTCTGGTCTGAAATCAAAAAATATTTCCTTTTATTACTTTGCTCTGGAGGCTTCTCATGCGGTTATTGTTTTTTTCTTTTTATGTAGATGATCCTGGTCTGCCCAGCAACTAAAGGTAGATATAAACTTGAATATTTACATCATAAGAAATCTGAAGGAGCTTCCCCTGTCGTGGTCTAATGGCAGTACTTCCACCCTGCCTCCAGGTGGCAGTATTGTAGTTTTTCCTCAGCCATTCTCTCCAGAGAAGAAGTAAACTAACACCAAGTAAAACATGCTTCCAATTTTAGAAAACCTGGTTCCCCAGGTGTTTGGAGCTTTCCATAAAAAAAAAAATATTGAAGCTCTGAAACAGTATCACAGTAATCTCGTTTGTTTTGTTTTGTTTTTTTCCTCAATCTTGACGTTACTTATTTGTTTTGAAGCAGCTTCCTTGTCAGAGAAAATTATAAAGAATGTGAAAATGTCATTTTCGCTTCGTTTTTCTCTGCTGCTTTCATGTGAACAGACATTGTTTCAATACGTTGTGTGAACGGCTCCTCACATCGGCTGATTTGTTTTCATCGTTTAGTGCGCAAAGGTCATCCCAGTTATACATTTTGTCACTTTTGTTCTCAGCATGAAAGTAAAGGTGAGCGGTTTCCTCGGCCCGACACCAAACGACAGAATCAAATGCATCCCTTGCAATGGCAGATCCAAGAATCCGTTTTAACCTGATCACTGCTTACTGCTTATATTTAATCGGTCAAGAGCTTGACAGGGATCGAGCAGGTCATTGATAAACACCAGGATCCACAGCGTCGGAAGTCAGTGATCATGTAATGAACTTTAGAATCACAAAGTAAAAGTGAACTCCGCTTCATCTGGTGTCGCCTGACGGATTCATTCCGTCCTCACCTTGACCATCTCAGGAGTTTGGATTCCCGCTGCCAGCAGAGCAAAGGTCATTGTGCTTTGAGGCATGTTGTACTATGCAGAGAGAGGGAAATGTAATTCCACTGTTGTCAGGAAACCTTGAAGTGGCATGAAAAGGAAGTGAGCTAGGTCCTCGCCCTGTTTCCCTCTGAGATTTTGAAGCCCAACAATGGGCCCTATTGTCCACCCGTCCCCTGTACGCCTGCTTTATCCACACGGTGGTGAATCATTGAGCACCGGGGCCCCATATCTGCCATCCACCCATCAAACCTGCGCCTATACCTGTTTTTTTTTTTTCTTTTCATCCCATTGTCAGACGGAACCATTCCCAGTTGACAATGGACATGTCAACCAGTCCATCACCTTACATTTAACAACCAGGAAACTCATATCATGTATCGCTCAACAATAACGCCAATAATTGTATTTATGGAAATGTCAAACTCTCTTTGGAGCGACTAAAACTGATAATACAAGTGGAGGCCCATTGATGTTGGATTTACCTGTGAAATCTTTCCATAGACCCAGACGTATCATTTGAGAACATAAAAAAATAGATAGTATTTGCCAGCAAATGCCGAGAAACGTGTGAAATTATGAAGAAAACCAATGTGCAGAGCCCACGGAGGCTTAATCAGCCTCAAAGGGGTGTCTCCTACACAGTTTCTAACCTGATTAAAATGAAAAGAAGTACCTGCCAACACCATGATGTCAAGGAAAAAAAAAAAAAAAAAACATAAAAATTACATAGAATAAATAGAAAGTGACACGTTTGCCAAGAGGCGTCGATGTGGACGTGTCGCGTTCCGACGGAGAGCCGTGTGACGTTGAAGTTGTTTTGTTTTTTTTTCTCCGTAAAGCACGTCCGCTCAGAAAAGAGCCGAGTCCACGGTGTCGTTTCCGTCGTTGGCATTCAACACCAGAGGTGCGACTGTTAAAACAGATGGTTTGTCCTCACCGCTGCTAATCGGGTGCTAAACGCCCGTCGCTCTGCGCTAACACAACCCGCTGTTGTTATTGTTTTTTTTTTTTTACCCATTTTCACTGCATACTGTACATAGATTAGTTTTTTTTTTGTTGGGATGTCACACTGTGCGAGACACTTAAACTGCCGCCTACAAAAAGAGGATTTAAGCGCTTGTTCCCTCTCTGATGTTGACAGGCAGGTGAAGAGAAAAGAAAAAAACAAAAGAAAACGGGTATCTTGTTAGTGAGAAACGAAAGAGTTTCCAGGGGTTTTTTTTTCTGCTGACAGTTTGTTGTTACTCTCTGGGAAACACGGATAGAGCTCGACATTTAGGATTCCAAACACTGACTAAGACGTTGAGGTAAAATATCACTTCACAGGCGGCTTAATATGTTGAAAATTTGCAGCAGAGCTACCATATGTAATTGTAGCGCTGTTTCTATGGTCACTATAAACATTACATGAGCTTGTTTATTTTATGTTTTTGTGTATTTATTTATTGGTTTGTGTGCGTGTGTGTGTTTTACCAACGTTTAGCATAAACTATTCCCCCGAATTGCATGACAGTTTCAGGAATGATTTGTCATCATCCAATGAGGAATCCTTTAGATTTTAGAACGTTAACGACTGACTGTTTCCGAATAAAACAACAAAAAAACCTGCAAAAGAAATGTCGCTCACCCAAAATACATGATTTTTCATCATGCAAGGACTAATAAATTTGATTTTGGTACATTAACGGCTAACCGTTTCCGAATAAATTACCTGAGAGAGGCACCTCATCGAGATCAGCGTTTGTTGCCATGGAGATGCTCAGTGTTTTACGCAGCGATGTAGCTACCTACCGAGTTCCGTAAACAAATGTAGTGTTGGCGATTAAAGTATGCATTCTACCAAGTATAGTTCTAGTTAAATTATTTTTTTTAAATGTACATATCTGGTATATTTTTGAATGTTTAATACATCTTGTTCTTCCTATGAAAGGAAAAAAAATCTCTACAATGTTATCAAATCTACTCGATTAAGTTAAAGTTTGTCCACATGTTTTGTTTAAAAAAAGAAAAGAAAAAGACTAGCATGGTGGAGTGGGATTGAGTTAAAAGGGGACGGAGGAGCCTGGATGGGAGGTGAGGATGGAGCCACTTCCCTTCATATAGTCACAAATGCTCTGCAAACCTGGAACTGTGAGAGCACTTTTCTTTCCAGTGGGGCTCAAAAACACACAAGAGGTTTTGCCTCATTGTACCGCTGCTTTAATTCTCAATGATCTGAAGTGAGTAATAAGATAAAATCGCTGCATACTTGTGCTTTTTTTTGCGTGGAATTAGCGTTATGTGTGTTCATTTTGGAGAGGACACTTTGATCTCCTTTGATCTGCTTTATGCACCTGAAAGAGGAAACAGGATTCAGGTGGTTTTAAGTGGAGAGACAATACGGCCCTCTCTTTAGTGGCTCACTTGTTTAGTTTTTTTTTTAGTCTGAGGAAGATTCAGGCAGGAAAGTGAGAGCGAGAGAGAGAGAGAGAGAGTCAATGATTTCCCCCAGCGCCTGTTTCAATAGTGTCTCCCGTCGCTCATCTGACCCATTCGTTATGCTGAGCCATGGGGAAATCTGATTGGGCTCATTACCCTCTCCTCAGAACTGATGCAGGAGGTGCAAGACGAGGAGCGAGGGAGATAGATAGAGGGAGGCAGACTTTTTTTCTCTCTCTCTCTCTCTCCCTGCAGCTCATTGTGAATGGACGCCATCGCCGGTGTTGTCACTATCAGGAGTGCATGGCCATCTGCCAAGGCTCCCCCCTATCTCACCCGGCTCTCTCCTCCTTGGCTTTGTGTGGCGGGAAACAGATGAGGGTCGTCTCCTCTCGCCGTGTCCCGGTGCAGCTGAGGGTGTGGTGGGTCTGGGGTAGGGAGGGGGGGTGGGGGTTAGTGAGCCGAGAGTATTGGCATGCATTGTCTCATTCAAGTCGAGGCGCCGCCGCTGAATGAGGAAGGATGGATGACAGATACCGTGAAGGGCATGCGAGGTAGCGGCGTCCACATCAGCCGTGGCGATTACGCTGGTGCATTTGATGAACTCTACGGCAGGCGAGACTTTCGCCGCTTCGCCTTTGAAGTGAGGCTTTTTTTTTAACGGAGAGAAAGAGGAAGGATTGAAGAGTCGACCTCATTTGCCCGCCCGTCCTCTGAGGTGACCGGGAGGAAACGAACAAAAGTGCAAACGCGGTGAAAAACTGCTTCATCACCGCGAGATAAACACAAGGAGCTTCTTGGATTTCCTAATTATCCCGATGATGCTTTAAAGGATTTCTTCCATACATCCCATACATCCAGCTTCAATAACCGTTTATCCGCCGTGGGTTGATCGACTGCTGGAGGAAGTCCTCGCTGACATTGAGACACATTCACTCCGGACAGATTCTTCTCATTTGTCGCCGCCGGCCCACCAAAGCACACAAGTGATCATTTTCCCGTGTGTCTCTCGAAAAATCTACTTTGTGACAAACCGTAAACTGCCGACTAAAGGCCGAGGCATAAAAGAGAGTGACGCTCGCTTCATAAAGCGAACAAAACAGTCAGAGGTGGCATTTCAAGGATGACCTCTGGTTCCCCGTCCCGGTTGTTTGAAAAACACCGTGATATTTTCTGCTCAATAGCTGCTTCCTGAGACATTCTGAAGGTGGACCGCGCTCCATTCAGACCGAAAAGAATTGTAACGGAAGGTTGCATGAAATTAAACGTGGCCGGGAGGAGCCCTACGGACAAAACCTCTGTTCTGCCCGTGAATGTGAGGTTCGTCCAACTAAGAAAACCCTTTGAGGAGCGTATTGAAAGAGGCTTGCTCGGCCTTTCATGCGGTCGGTTGATGAGTGAAGCTCATCAGCAAGCAATAGGGACGGTTCATTGAACAGGTTTTGTCCTTTTGACTTTTTTTTTTTTTTTTTAATGGATGTCAGTATATTTCTTTGTAAGTATCACGTTGTATTCCTCACGTGTTCAGGTTTCATTTGTCCGGTCACCAGCTGGCTCAGGCATTGTCGTTTCTCACGGGCGTCTAAATGGACGACGCAATGGATTCATCCCAAGCGAAGCTCGAGTTCATCATTGAAATTATACATTTTACACTTACTGGAATGAACATTGCCAAACCGACCAGTCACTAATCCAACCTGTTTCACCAAAACCAGCAGTTTTAGGTTTGCATGAGACACAATATAATGTCCCTGTATTGTAATCCTACTAATCCTACAGTGACAAAACTTCTTGCTTCAGATTAACCACCTGTGCTTCTACCTTTAGAACTATTTTAGTGTTAAAATTAGGTGTTGGGAAGTGTATTGTCTGTACTAATTTGAGGTAACTAGAAGTGTTTGATGGCTGCTCAGGTAAAACCAATACTGGAATCGGGCTACAATCCAGTGGTATAATATGTAAAGGAGATTTTATCATATTTTTGGTTCACGATGACTCAGCACTTCTGTCCTCTCGGAAATGGACGACTGCAATGAGGGAAGTAGCTGAATCGACACGCAATAACCTTCCGGAAATGTTAACTTTCACAGTTTAGTCTATGGTTTTATATCTGGATATCATAAGCAAGACAATATGTTGTGATTCCTCACATGATTTTATGAAAAAGTTGCATGATGTGGAAAAACAGAGCAACACATTGATAAAATGACAAGATGTTGTCAAATAGTCAACGTGATCAGTCGATCCATCATCCGATCAACAAACCGACGACCCTTTGATCTATCATTCAACCATCCATCCATTTCAAGTCTATCGGCACAAACAACAACGACACTCTTTCTGTGGCGTCGTTTGTTTTAAGTCGTGTGACACACATGATAATCTGTTAGCACCGAGCTCCGCCGCCTCACTGCCCAGTGGCAGGAGCCGTTGGGTGGGCGGTTCGGTTGCCTTCGGCGAAGCAGGATTATCAAATGCACATTACCGGCATTTCTGGCCCCGGTGTGATAGAGAGCCTGAGATCCTGTGTGCTAATTGCTGGCCTCGCTGTGCTCTGTAATTTCATGCTTCATGTGAGCATTTGTCTCTCATGCCGCACAGTAGCAGGACACATCCTGTGAACAAATGCAAGAACATGCTAAGATATTGTGTTCCCGCCAATGGCCCTTTAATGACGGCTAATTTCTGCCCCTTTTGTAAACACACCAGACAGCCATGTTTGTTTATTTATTTTCAACTGTAAACGGGGCTATAGGGGTTTTAAAAACAATATAAACCTGATTTGAAAATGGTCTTTATAATGACCCAGTTGGCCAAGGGACTCATTTCGGGCCAAATTGCTGCTTGTGTCGAGCTTTAGTCTGTAATTAGGTCAGAATGCGAATGCCGGCATTGTGATGGTGGCCCGCGAGGACCAGAGCAGCCCCAGACTCGGTGTTTAGAGTGTAACCATGTGTGTCAGAGTGACTCATTGAGCCCCTCCAGTGCTGTTGAGAGGGCACCGGGGGGGGGGGGGGGGGGGGCGAGCTCATTCACACCCTCGCGCTCTTATCAAAACGTGTTCGTGGCACTGTACTGCGGAGCCGCTGTTTGCTCAGCGTTTAGCTCTCTTAAACTGTTGCCACCAGAGCCGCGATGCAGAGCGGAGCGAGAGAAATACCTCCGAGGGCGCCTCGACCTCCCGCTCACCCCGCGACCCTCCACAACACCTACACAAAGTCATCCCAACTCTGTCTTCCTTCCTACTTCATCAACTCTTGTCCGCCAACTGTTTCCAACCCCGCCTCCCCTCTCCTTCTTTTTTTTTCTTTTTTTGCCTCCGCCTTACCTTTCTCCTTTATTGATCATTAGTTGATGTTCAGAAGAGAGAGGAGGCTTAATTAAGGAGCCAGACTGGTCTGTCAATTCTGCTCAGCGCTGCATGGAGAGCACCAGACCAAGCGATGGCCCTAATAGGGCTTCACACTGCAAACAGCACGCACACCTGGACAGCGGCGGGCCCCAGGGACGAGCGGGAGTGAGCTGCTGTCGACGAGTTCGCACGGATGGAGGGAGGAAGTTGATCGCCGAGGGTGGGGTTTAAACGCCGGCCGCTCTTTCGCCTCTCCCGTCGACGGGGATCCAGCAGTGGCGTACGAATCGCAGCACATATCACAAGATACAATATCTCCCTCCTGCACGTAGCACCAAACATAAAGGAGCAAGTTTTTGTTAGAATTATCAAAGAAAAATGATAGTTTGCACATGTTGCTGACCAATAAATACATTTATATATATAGATATAGAAAAAAAACATTAAATCATGGTGATAAATCAATAAACCAATATCATAATGTTGGCCCATAATGTAAAAATGGTCCAAATTGTAAATAAAAAGAAGATAATGAAGGAATTATAATCTAATTTTGAAGAAAAAGCCAATAATCTAATAAATTGTTAGATAAAGGAGAAGCGTAAAAAAATATATATATGTATTTTCAGATTGTTATACCTGCTGCCAACATTGCAAATATTCATAACTTGGGATGCAGTTCTTGGAAATAAAAGCTTTTTTTTTGCAGGTTTTGTGTAGTTTTCGAATCAAAAAATAGTTACAATGGATTGGATAGTCGTCATATTCATGAAACACTCTTTCAATCATGTTTGTTTCCAATCTTTCACCATTTCATTATATTATTGGCAAGTTGTGACATTTTCGGATTCATCACATTCAGAATGATTAGAATTACAACATTATTGGCCATTATTACACTGTTCGTTTGTTTGTTTATTTATTTAACATACTATTATTGTCCTAATATGTTTTACTTACAATTCTGACACACATTAAATCACAAAAAAGTAAAGTAATAAAGCTTTTCACATGTTTTTTTTTTTCTCTCAGTGACAAAATTGAATTTATGACAGCTCCAAGAAAAGTTGACATATTCTGAAATTGGTGTGTCAGGCCCATGAAATTCTTTTTCTTTTTTTTTTTCTGTTCTTTTAAATATGTATTTTGAAGTTTGAGCTTGGGACATCGTGTGTGAACTTTTCATGTCCTCCTCCTTCGTGGCTTTTCTCCAGGTCTGAAATATTCCTTGAGCGGTTTCCCAAAGTATGATATTGAGAATTTATCTCCAGCTCTCTGTCACACTAACTTTGTTCAAGTGGCTCTTGCGGAATGGATGAATGGGTATTAAAAAAATCTTTCAGGTGTGTAGGTTTTGTTGATTCCCTTGTTTGGGTCTACCAGAGACGCAGTCTTGTCCTGCGTCTGTCCTCCTGTATGTGTGTGTGTGTGTGTGTGTGTGTGTGTGTGTGTGTGTGTGTGTGTGTGTGTGTGTGTGCCCACAACGATCCTTCAATCGATAAAACTATCAAAAACATCTCTGCCGCCGCACTCCTGTTGACTCTGCGTGTCTCTTGTCTCTCCTCCAGAGAAAGTCGGTATGCTGTCGGCATTGATCGCGCCCTTCAAGTACATAAGCCCCGGGACCAGCAGCACGGAGGACGAGGACAGTTTAAGTAAGCTCCTCGTCTCGTTCCCCCCTACCCCCCCCCGTATGGAAATGATCCCTCTGTCACCGGCTTAATTAATTATTTGGTAAACGAGCTCTTTTGATTACGGGTGTCGGCTTGTGCGTTTACAATCTGTATTCTTATAAAAGTCGAGCTGTTTAAATGCTTAAATTTGAGAGCGCGCGCGATAAATAAGCGGTGAGATAGGTGCGTGCCCGCCTGCGCACGCCGTCAGCCGGGGCTACGGCGGCGGACGCCTCCCGCCGCGCCATTAGCATTCCCGCGGCGGCGTCTAAACGCCCTATTTTCGTTCATTTCCCATTAGAAATGCAATACGCCACCACTTCCCCGTAACTAGGTTTGAAGAGCGTATCACAGCTGTTCAGACTTTGCTCTCACGGAGGATGGAAGTGTGAAATAAAGCGGGGCTACACACATTTCTCTCCCTCATCCTTTCTCGGAATGTCTGCCACTCGACACGCTCCCCCCCCCCGCTCCACCCCCCCCTCCACCCTCCAGCCCCCATTACAAATAGGATTGATGCTTTGCATTGGCCACGGGGACCAATGTTTCTCACTTCGCGACACAGATTCGGAGCTAATTTAGAGGCCGATTACAGGATGATTTGGCAGATAACATCGCCATTTTAGGGGGATTTGTATTTGGGTTTTAAAATACTTAAATATGATGGAGGCCCCCGCGGTATGAAGTGGGCCCGGCTCGGGGGAGATGATTGTAGATGTGTTCATTACCATTCCATTGTGTATCGAGTGGCTCAATCTGCCTCGAGAGGTTTTTTTTTTTCCCCCTTGATTCGTTTTTGTTCAGCCGGGAGAAACGTGAGCGTCACGGAACGCTTCTCCGCCTCGCTTTTTTTTAATCGCGTCCTTGCTGTCGTTGAAACAGGCACCAGCAGTGCGGAGGTGAAGGAAAACCGTAACGTGGGGAACTTGGAGGACCGCTCCATAGGACCCGGCGAGTGCCAGGCGCTCTTCTGCGCCGACCCGACGAGGGGCGGCGGCGGCTCCGGCCTCAAGAGGAAGCGGCCGCTGGAGGAGGACAACAACGGCCACCTGTGCCAGCTGCGCCTCATCTACAAGAAGCTGTCGTGGTCCGAGGCGCAGAAGAACGCCCTGGTGCAGCTGAACGAGCTGCGGCCGGGCCTGCAGTACCGCGTGGTGTCGCAGACGGGCCCCGTCCACGCGCCGGTCTTCGCCATCGCCGTGGAGGTCAACGGGCTGACCTTCGAGGGCACGGGCCCCACCAAGAAGAAGGCCAAGATGAGGGCGGCGGAGATGGCCCTCAAGTCCTTCGTCCAGTTCCCCAACGCGCCGCAGGCCCACCTGGCCATGGGCAACATCTCCAACCCGGCGGCGGACTTCACCTCGGACCAGGCCGACTTCCCCGAGACGCTCTTCAAGGAGTTCGAGTCCTCGCCGTGCGCCGACGGCCTGTCGCTGTGCGGCGCGGCCGCCGAGAGCGAGCTGCTGTCGAGCGAGCTGCTGCGGCACGGGCGCCTGCTGCGCCACACCCTGGACCTGATGGTGCAGGCCCAGCGGCGGCTGGGCGGCATCGCGCCCGAGGAGCCCGAGGCGCCCAAGAGCCCCGTGGCCGTGCTCAACGAGCTCCGGCCGGGCCTGCGCTACGCCTGCCTGTCGGAGCGGGCCGAGGGGCGGCGGCTGCGCAGCTTCGTGATGGCGGTGCGCGTGGACGGGCGGATATTCGAGGGCTGCGGCCGCAGCAAGAAGCTGGCCAAGACGCAGGCGGCGCGGTGCGCCCTCCAGGCCCTCTTCAACATCGGGACGGCGCCCGAGGGGAGGGCCGGCCTCAGAGCCGGCAGGAAGACTTGCCCTCATTTACCCCAGGTGAGTGCAGATACGTCCCCCCCCCCCCCCCCTCCCCCACCCGGGCGTCTGTCCTCCGCTAAGCTACTCTGGCAGCCGCTCCGCTTCCTACCGGGGCCTGTAATGACCAAAGCAGCGGGCGTGCGGCGAAGATTCAAACGCCTCCCAACAAGTAATTAAGGAGAGGAGGAGATAGGAGCTAAGGAGAGGAGGGGGGGCGGGGAGGGGGGGGGGGGGGGGGGGGGGGACAAGCAGCAGGGCTGATAAAGATATGCGAGTGCGAGCTGGCGTTTACCCTGTGTCAGAAATAGTGTTTCTAGGGAAACATTTCTGTTTTTTGGTGTGTGTGTGTGTGTGTGTGTGTGTGTGTGTGTGTGTGTGTGTGTGTGTGTGTGTGTGTGTGTGTGTGTGTGTGTGTGTGTGTGTGTGTGTGTGTGTGTGTGTGTGTGTGTGTGTGTGTGTGTGTGTGTGTGTGTGTGTGTGTGTGTGTGTGTGCTCTGCAGAGTCTGCAAGTCGGGTAAACAATATCTGTTTAAACAGGAAAGCATGTAAATGAAGCTAATTATTGTCCTTGTGCCTCTGACACATGAGAAATCTCCGTCGCAGCACCAAATTAGGTTTTTTTGCTTTTTCTTTTTCCCCCACAACCCGGGCGTATGTGTTTGTAGAGCTGTAATTGGGGGGGGGGGTTGTAATTTTTGCAAAAAAATCTCCTGTTTCCTCATGTGTGGCATCACAGTGTCTACAAACATTAATTCAATCTGTTGCCCAAAGGAAATAGAAAAGCAAAGAGCAAATCGACAAACAAACCACTGAGACCAATCCCATGCTCATTTACCCAAATATGTAAATAGCAATCAGAGCGAGGAAACTAGTTTTTTGAGAAACTTGAGGAAATTGGAGAGCCTAAAGACACGGCGGCTGGGATTGGCTGGCGCTCGTTGACAGCCTTTTAAAACTCCATCGCAGCTGCACAATTTCATCTAAAGAAAATCTGCCCTGAGTAGATAGTCACACTGATTTTTAGTTGTTTACTATTGTTTTTCTTTGCGCAGAAAGAGCGAGTGAACTCTGCAACCCGGCGGTGGAGGTTATTGGCTTTATCAGTGGCTCAAAGTGAAGCTTTTCCGCTCGAACCAGCGAGGAGGAAGGACACTTCCAGAGCGTCCTATCCCCTACAAGTGTTACCTTGAAACCCCAGGTCTATACGTCCTTTACCGTGTGTGTGTGTGTTGCATTAGCGTCTTTCTCCAAGAAGTAAACTGGCTCGGGTGTCCCCCCCCACCCCCACCCCCCCAGAGCGCGACATCAACCCAGCAAACCTCCACACGTTTGCCTGGGAGAAAGTTTTTCTCTTTCTCCGCGCTGCCACGGTGTCTAAAAGGATTTTTAAGAGGATTTGCCGCACCCGTTTAGTTCCAGAAAGCTCTCGCTTGTGGAATTTCTTGAAAGTCAGCCGTGCCGTCTGCCGGGGCCCCCGACAAAACTGTTTTGTTTTGGGTTTTTTTGTTTGTTTGTTTGTTTGTTTGTTTTTCATCAGTAAATTACAAAAAAGGGCACTTGTATGTGTGTGCGAGTAAACATGTGGCCAAGAATGTGTTTTTTTGGGGGGTTGGTGTCATGTCTGAACTGTTGCATAATATTAACGCAGAGCTCTCTCTCTCTCTCTCTCTCGCTCTGTCTCTCTCTCTCTCTCGCTCTCCTTGCCAAGCATTGATTGCATGGGCAGCGGTTGACTACACTGCAGATGTGACGCGTAATGCGGGGGTGTTTGCCAGCTGCAGCCTGAGGGTAGTGCAAAACGCTGTGGTGGCATGCCAACGTGTGTGTGTGCCAGCTCAGGCTGTTCTCGCTCCTCAGAATCCCCCCCCCCCCCCTCGAGTCCCAACCTGTTGCCGGCGCCGGCGTTGGTGAGAAGACGTCCCAGGATGGACGCCGGCGGGAAACCTCCCGGTGACCATTGAAGGGCTTTTTAGAAAAGGAAATAGGGACGAACCGATACTGCAAGAGAGGACGAGCGATGTCGGCCATCGACGTATCGTAGAGTTCCCAATAGGTGTGTGAGTGCGAAGCTTGGGGGGGGGGGGGGGGGTGGGTGAGGTAGTAGACGTTTGGACTAGGGGATCCGATAAGAGTCGTTTTAACTGCTCCGTGACTCCTCTTAAAGTCCGAGTGAAATGAAAATTCGACCTCCAAAACACTCTGGCTGTCGCTTCAAGGATCCTTTTTATGCTAACTGTCTGATGGGTAAAATGTTAAAACACGGCAATCTTCGAGAAAATAGCCGATAAACAGCGATATTTCCTCTGCTGGGCGGAGCTTCTGACAAGAATAGTGACATCACAAGTTGTGCTAACCATATTTCATCATCGGGCATTTCAAACCCAGTGATTGATGAAGAAAAACACAGAAGGGTCGTTCTGCCATCGTGTGACCCCGTCTGGTAACATGTTTGAGGAAGCAGAAGACGATTCGTCCTCCTCAGCCTCAGCAGTCGCCAGTTTTCAACGAGGCTTTGCGGCGTCCTGACCTTTGGCAGAACGACCCGGCTTCGTGTTTCATGTCAAAGCGCTTTTCCAACTGCGCGGAATCACGGAAGATGAGTCCAGGTATTACTTGATCGTCTACGAGCCACCCGAGCTAGCGGCTCCGCTAGCCGCTAGCCACTCTCGCCGCCTGTGCTCCTTTTCTCCTCTCTCGGTCTCTTCCAGGCTCAATCTTTCGTCAAGGCTCATAAAACGCCGACTATAACTTCAAATCACTGTAAAAACTTCAATATTTAAGAGGGAAACAACGCAAGCCAATATAAACACAACAGATCGAGATCTTATAGAATTACAGACAGTTTCATCATGTACCCTTTTGCGCACTTTACACTTTCAAGTGTAAACTTAAAGGTTATTATGGCTATATTTTACCACTCAAGATGAAAACTGGACTGCATGTGGACCATGAAGTAAATTTTATTTTGTATACCTCTTTATATATATATATATATATATATAAATATATATATAAAGTTGACCTGAAGTTGCCTCCAGTAGAAAACAACACACCCTGAACTGACATTGAGTATAAAACCAGCCGCTTGCTCTCGACTCATTATTAGTTAACATTGTCTGCGGCGTTGCTCAGAAAGTTTTGGCACCTTCATATTTTGCTTTCACGCGTTTGACATGTTCGGAGCTCGCTGACACGAGGATGCAAAATTCAAATGGCGTTGTTTGTTTGGTTGCTGTGCAAGTTCACAGTGGGACTGAGGAGGAACGGAACTGTATTTAATTTCTGCGGATTCAAAAATACAGGAAGTGGTCGCCAGTGGTTTATTTCGAAGTTTCTTTGACAAAAGGCAAAAAAATAAATAAAGCGGAACCATACAACCTTGCGGGACTAGGTTTTCTTTATAATATATATTGGTGGATAACACTGCTCCAAGCATATAGTATCTTTGTAAATATCGTAAGATGAAAATAATGTCCCTTTTTAGCCTCAGTTGTTCATACAGACAGTTTTCTCTTATAATAACTGCTTGCTCACCCTGACAAAGGCTAAAAAATAACCATTTCAAAGAATATAAGTATATTAAATAACAATATGTCACTCAGGGAATGATATACATTTTGATGACGCCTGCTTTTAGAAGGGCCAAGAGACGCGTTGCTGTGCGCCGAGCAGTGTCACTTAATCACACAGTGTTAAAACGAGCAGATCGCATCGGTGGCGAGATGATTTACAGCTGCCTCTGACTCACTCACACATTGAAGTGTTTGCATTCTCGCCTCGTCTGACGGCTTTTTTTCAGCCATTGCAGCGCAATTCAAGGCTTTTTAAAGCGGCGACGACGTCGCTCTCATTCATGCTATTACCCACGGTGAAACTGCACCAGTCATGAAGGGAAATACACTGATTTACTCAGGTAAATGAAATAATCGTTTACTTGCGGAGAATGTTATCTTTGTATTACTTCATGTTGTTGAAGCGCACAATAAATTTGGTCAGTAGTTATAATGCCGGATGGCAGATTAAAGAGAATTGCTTGTCCTAAAGATTTCGTTTGGCGTTTCCGCGGCAACACACAGAAGAACTATTTGCCGCGGCCGTTTGTGCGCAGTAGCAGCGTTTCAGAGGAGTTGCGTTTTCCTCGGTTTCCAAGGAGACGGAGTCGTAGCATTTTCATAAAAAGTTCCACCTTTGGAAGACGTTTTCAGAAAGTTGCGTTTTCAGTGCATTTGCTGTGTAAACGGCAAGCAAAGTTTTCCGTTTTCCGAGTTGCTGAAAATTTTGCAGCTCATGCCGACTGTCCTACTGTGGAAAAATTGTAGTAATTGAGAAAAAAACTAAAACGTTTTGAGGGTTTAAAAAACAACTTACCTCTACGGTGTAAATGTTCATGAGATTCTCAGTTCGGCATCATGAATTACAAATGGAAGGAATAAATTACTGCGTTGATGATCAATCAACAGACGATGTTAACGAACCTCTGAAAGACCGTATTAAGATTCATCTGTTGTCTTATTTTATCGTAGTTTTTTTATAAGCTTATAATATGTTCATTGACATCTTAACCACACTGATTGGCAATTGTTTGTGCAGAACAGAGAGAGAGAGAGAGAGAGAGACAGAGAGAGAGACTGACGAGTGAATAAAACACAAGTGTTCTTCAAAGCAAATAAAACTGCCCTTTGTTTTTTTGACGTTACACTTTGCCATATTAGTTTATCTCGCGCTCGGATCTCATTTGTCTTCATTTTCAATAAATCTTGTGTTAAAGTAGTTTACGATTCTGCGTCTCCGACTCCATCCGTGGCCGAAACGTTTCATTTAAACTAAACCTTCCTCGCAGGAATCTATGAAACACTCGCACTAAGTGGTCATTTTGAGTTCAATGCGGGACCTCTTTATGCTGTTCACATTATGAGTTATCATTCTTAACGGCCTCTGGGATCGACGGGGCAATAAAAAAGCCTCGCATTTGAAATATCTGATGGGTTTTTACATACAGATTGTAGCTGCCGTTACACTTATATGGTTTTGCACTGAAACTCGTTTTATGATGTTAGTTTGTCTCCGGGGCATTCACAAAATGTGTTTTAATAAAATAAGTAATGCTTTTACTCTAACTATTTCCTTTCTCGCGAAAAAATTAAAGGAGAGACGGTGGCAGCCCCCTGGACGCCTGCAGTTCTCCTGCTTCTGTGGAAAACCCACTAAATAAACCAAACTCACTGACCTGGAATCAGAAGTCAGACTTAACCTAAATTGAGGTGCGAGACACAGAAAAAGCGACGTGTAACAAAGAAAGGAAGAGGACACTGCACCTGTTCAACAAAAAAAAAAAATACGAACGAGGAGTTGCTTTACTTCTTCCGAAACTCCAGAATCCCCCCTCCTCCTCCTCCTCCTCCTCCTCTTCCTCTTCTTCCCCCGATGAAATATTTAAGCCCAGCAGAATTGCGCGGCGCCGTATTCTTCTCAGACCTGCCTGCCTCCACATACATACTAAAGAAGTGAAAGGAGGAGATTGACAAGACAAGCATGCGATGTGCCGGTCCACACGCTCAGCAAGACTCCGGCTCTCCTCCACACGTCTCTGGAAAACACGCTCTTAACGATCCCAGCAGAACCGAGGCGCCGGGGCCACAGTCTGCTTGGCGTCAAAGAGCTATTTATCTTCCAGCGAGAACTTTTAATTTTTCCCCATCCCTTCATTTCACCTTTAATAATCCGGGGAAATCAAAGCAGGCTGTCGGTTCAATGTGTCTGACTTTATTGTTGAAATCAGCTGCTGTTGTGAGCGAGCTGCCTTGCTCAACAACACTTCCGTTTAACCACTTTCTTGATATAAAACCGATGTTTTCAGGGCTTGTATGTAGATTATTGATGCAAAATGTAGTTTTTCATTTAAAAAGAAAAAGAAAAAAGGATTTGGGTTGGTTTGTTCTCCGGACATATTTCCAGTTTGTCGCGTGTTAAACGCAAAGGGACCACACACACACACACACACTCTTTTACGCCTCTGGGCAATAATTTAAAGTCACCAGTTTGCCTCAAAATGCTTTTTTTTTTTTGCGGGGGCTGACATAGCATTTCAAAATCATCCAGCTCCAGCTGCTATTTCTTGGTTGAATGAACCAATGACGGCCATTAGCTTTATGCTAAAGGTCCTTCCTGCTGCAAGCCTCCTTGTGAATATTTGGAATTATTCCAAATACTTTTAAGTCTTTTTTAAGTCTGTTACCAGTTCATTTGCTATCGAAAAAAAAAAAAAAGTCCCTTTTAACCTCCTGATGTAAACTACTGTACCTAAACTTTGCCGGAGGTTACATCAGATCCTAATCACAGCGACGCCATAAAGTCTTTATCATTAATCAGCCGGCAGGAAGTCATTCTTAAACCCTGTAGCGCCAAATGTCTTCGCCCTATTAAAGCCTGCACAGCCAAGTGAGAAAGTGGCCAAGTAATCCTGACATCCCATTTTACCAAGTGGAATGATTACCCCACTGTTCAGGCCTTGATTGGCCACTTAATCTCCGCTCGCCGCCGCAACGTGCCGCGGCGTCGCCAAGCCGACCGAGCCTGAGACCCGCGTGCAGCTGCGGGTGTGGGGGGGGGGGGGGGTCGGCGGCGAGTCAGCAGGTCCGCGGCGAAGGACAGTAACGGAGGTCATCGGTCAGGACGCCGCGCTCCGCCGCCTCAGATTAAGGCCCATTTGAATAGGGAAATGCGCTCGGCGGCGGCGGCTGAATGAAGATCAGGGTTAATGGACGGGTCGTGGAGAGAAAGCATGAAAAGGCTGCAGATGAATTCTTCAGCGTCGCTGAGATTTTTTTATTTTTCTTGAGAGAGAGAGAGAGAGAGAGATTTTCTGAAATCGGATGCAAATGTGTGTTGTCTTTTCTTCACATGCAGTTGGGGAATATTTGATCTCGCCAATCCCCGAGCGTGAAGCCTGGCAGATAGAGGGGGATACGGCGGGCTGGTCAAGTGGAGTAATTTCCCTCTGCCGCCGCCGCCGCGGCAAATTGAATATGATTTCAGACACGTGAAGGTGACCCCTGTCAGCCGCTCAGCCTCTCGCAGATTGTTTTCTTTGTCTAATCTCTCCCACTTCTAATCTGTCTCAATATAAACAGCTGTGACAGGCTGATCATTAATTAATATTGCCACAACAAATTAGCGACAGCGATCTCCCGGCCAAGCGCCCTGTCTAAGATAGGAATCCACTGATTCACAGAGAGAGAGAGAGAGAGAGAGAAAAGAGGTGTGAGCGACACATTAGGGAAGAGTTGATTAACAGCTTCAGAGTCCTTGCAGACAGCGTTACAGCCTCAGCATGTGGACGGTGACAGCTACACGGCGCTCGCGGGATTGGATGTGATGATCAGCATAAGTGGTGGCGGCGGCGGCGCGAATGGACTGATCACACGTCCGTTACTGCGAGCACGCTGCCGGCACCTCGGGAAACGCATGCACGCGGTATTCGAGTGAGAAATACAGAGTGGTGGACGCCAACGGTTGGTTTGTGTCGAGCTAAATGTGCAGCGACTCCCCGGATGATAGTTGAGAGATTTCATCCTTCAGCTGAGATTTAAAGGTGAACAGAGAAACTGAACATCGAATGAAGGCGACATCTGTCACGGTTTAATGATGACATTTTTAACCGTTCATCTATTTTACTATAAGATTTAAAGTCCTAGGGAAATGTAAAACACTACTTTGCAAAAAACGATAGTTGGGCTACTACTTCCAAGATTCCTCCGACTCTGCCCCACCACTGTTGTCGCATAACAAAGTTATTTGAATTTTGAGTCTCCATCCGAGGAAGTCGGGGGAATCCTTCTTCGTGAGCGTGACGTCAAGAGTTGTGCAGATCTCGATCTGTTGTGTTTACATCGGCTTGTTTCCCTCTTGAATATCCAAGTTTTTGCAGTGTTTTGAAGTTATAGTCAGCGTTTTATGAGCCTTGATGAAAGATTGAGCCTGGAAGAGACCGAGAGAGGAGAAGAGGAGCACGGGCGGCGGGAGCGGCCAGCTCGCGCGGCTAGTGGCTAGCGGGAGCCGTTAGCTCAGGCGGCTAGTAGACGATCAAGTAATACCTGGACTCATCTTGGGTGATTCCGCGCAGTCGGAAAAGTGCTTCGACATGTTCGATCCAGGAAGCCGGTCGTTCTGCCAAAAGTCAGGATGCCTCAAAGCCGCGGGAAAACTGGCGGCTGCTGAGGAGACGAGGACAAAGCGTCTTCTGCTTCCTCAAACATGTTCCAGACGGGGTCACCGATGGCAGAACGACACATTCTGTGTCTTCTTCATCAATCACTGGGTGTAAAATCCCCGATGATGATGAAATATCGTTAAATTCAGCCTCTTCGTCGTCAAAACTCTGATCCTCCATAATGTAAACACAACTTGGACGTGTGCACAACTCGTGACATCACTATTATTGTCAGAAGCTCCGCCCAGCAGCGAAAATCAGCGCTGTTTATCGGCTATTTTCTCGCAGATTGCCATGTTTTAACATTTTACCCTCAGGCCAGTTAGCATAAAAATGTACCTAGAAGTGACAGCCAGAGTGTTTTGGAGGTCGAATTCTCATTTCACGAGGACTTTAAGTTAAAACACAAAAGTGTTTCTGCCTTTTGTGAGTGTTCATCCATCAATTTATCTATAAAATGCTGGAATCCTATGCTGGAATCCAAATCCTGGAAGGAACAATGATTGGCCTCAAATGCATGTTTCATTTGTGAGGAAACCAGATTACACGTTCATGGAAACTCCAACTTGGACTCAAACCTGGGGAATTGTCACTGTGAGGTGAAAGTGCTCACCACTACACCACTGAATCCATTAAAAAAAAAAGCAAAATGTGATTCTCTGATGTGATTCTAATCCTCCTCACAGTGATTATACAGACTTTATTGATCCCCTTGGGGAGGTTGCTTCCCTGCATTTAGCCCTTCCTGTTTATAGTTCATCTTAACTTAAGGTCGAGGTTCTTGCTCAGTGGTAACTTGTCAGCAACGGGATTCGAACCTGAGAACTTCCCATCTCAAATCTCCAAACTGTCGTCCGCCGTCGCCACGGTGACCAAGGCTGAAAGCCTTTCTGAGGCGCAACGTTTTTGCTTTTCTTTTCAGAAAAGTTTCGCAATTTCCACTGCGACTTTTTGAAAAAAGGACTGTTGGGTTTCCACAGAAATGGCAGAAACTTGTCGTTTTCACTCAATAGCAGTGTTTTCAAAAAGTTGCTCCTTGGGAGACTTTTTTTTTTTTTTTTTTTTCATTAACGAAATGTTTCCATTTTTCACTCAACGTAAAAAGTGAGCTGAGGAGAAAGTCTTTTTTTTTACCAGGACTCCAGTTAAACCTGAACCTGGGACTCCTCTCGCTTTAAAGATGGAATCGTACTCTGAACCCAACAACAATCATTTCCAGTTGCATATCGTGAAGCTAAACTCAACTCGTCTCGTGGCGCAAAAGAATTTTAGTGCGAAAACTTTTTTTTTTTCCCCTCCTGTGTCGTCTTACGAGCAAAAAAAGGCCAGCGAGTTGATGAAGGGATCAGCACAATTTGCGGAGCAGTGGAGAGACCATAAAACCAGCCTGCTTGTAAAGAAGAAGGTTTTTTTTTTTTTTTATTATTACGCACACTGTGTTATGACAGTGGCTGTACAGCCGCTCGGCGTTCGCGCTATACGTCGGTACATACGGTCTGACAGCAGAACGTAAAGCAACAGCAGGGGGGCGGCTCCTTCCTGCGACTTACCAGATGGATAACGGTAAGCCATTACAGAAAAGAACAAGTTAAAAGCAGCGTCTCATCAGGACCCTCGGGGTTTGCGGATCAAATAGAAAATCCACTTACATTCTGATCTGAGTCATTTTTACGCTCTCTGCCTTCACGTGTTCTTTTTTTTTGGGGGGGGGGGGGGGGGGATGAAGACGGCGGTGCACAGCGGTGACGTGGTTAGCGCTGCCATCCAAGCAGAGACATTTGAAGTTTGCATGTTTTCCCCATGCGTCTGCGGGTTTCCGCCATATACTTTGATTTCTTTGTACATTTCGGAACCGTGTTGGGATTAATTGGCGCTACGTGTGAAAATGTGAGTGGTGACCCGTTGAGGGCGCACTGCAGCAGCAGGGATTGCAACGGAGTCTCTCTGAATCAGATGACGCTGTGTCGAAAATGGCTGGAAAGTAAAGCAGCATTTCTGTTTTACGGTCTTGATGAGTTTGACAAGTCGGGACACACAAAAGGCCCCGTTTCACCCCCGGCGTTAAGAGGAGCTTTTTCACCACAGTGTTATGTTGGGTCTTGATATTTGTGGGATAAACACAAAAGACCATGGAAGTGTTGGTACAGAACGGCGAAGCCACTCGACTCTCGCGACGGACGGTTGTTATTGGTCCACAGAGGAACGCCTTCAGCAGGAAACTCCACACCCTGATTGAGCGTCTCGATTAATGTTCGTCGAAGCCCCAGGGATGCGGCCCCGTTTCTAGAAACCGCTCTGCCAAAATAGACTCGTAAACCAGAATATCCCAAAACCGGAGTCCCAGTCGAATTAATCCTGAATGACGTGTCAGAGAAGCACCAGTTTGAAAACTGATCCGGGGGCTCTGACCTCTGTGAGCGGCAGCGCGATGGGGGATTCTTTATGTCCGTCCTTAAAGTATCTCATTACACTTGCGCGCCACAAGTAATGCGGGCAGAAAGCCGCTGTTTTTTGCTTCTGGGCCGTCGTTCTGCCCTTTCGCCACCCACTTAGCTCATCATTTGGTATTTAAAGTGAAAGCTGAGCGAGTGGAGATTCAGAAATCACCAAACAATAATGTCTGAATGGGAGCGACTCTGTACACGGAAAGGTTAGAATCATCCTCATCTGTCTCATATGTATGCAAAATGTGACCTATGAGGCTGGGAGGCTGTTGGGTGTAATGCACCACGTCAGCATGCGGCTTTGAGGGAGAATCCCTGAGCAGAGAGGAATTGAAATGGGGTTGGCCGGGTCAAGTCACCTCGCACATACAGTAAAACGCCCCTGTAATCTATTGCGAGGCAACGTGCCACCTCTGCTCGTCCTACAGTATCCCGGGCCACCGCCGCTAACTCTTCATTCTTTGTGACAGTCCTCCATTCCCCATTTTCCTTCCTCCTCCTCCTCCTCCTCCTCCTCCATCCCGCCACAGCCCCTAGCTGTGAGCCGGAGCATGGCCATAATCATTTCTGAAGAACCTCTCACACTTCATTAAAAGCATAATCAAGTTCATTACAATTTCATCGGCGTTCAGGTAGCAAATGGCTTCCGATAAATCATGACTATTGGTCCTGTGTGGCTGGCATGTGTAGGTTTATCTCTGGCTCTCAGGCGGAGGAGAGAGGCGGGAGGAGGAGGTGGGGGCGGGGGGGGGGTCTGGATGTCTGGCCTTTAAATGACCTTCCAGCCCGGAGCGGTGGACCGTCGTCTCTCACTTGTCGAACGGGAAATCAGTGGCACGCCTCGCAGAGGGGACATCGGATTGTCCGCGAAGCCGACGGGGTCGCAGCAGATCAGCAGATGTGGCGTCGCGGGGTTGTTTTAACCCTGATCTCTGATGACGTGTGATTTATTGTACCTTGAGCTGTTTCAGATGGCCATTTGTCTCAATTATTTGGAATTAGATTTTGTAGCTCTGCCCCTATTTAAAGAGGTGAAAGCTGCCAAAACAAAAATGAGACCCTGTAATGAAGGTTTTTCATTGGGTGGGTTGGTTTTTTGGGTTTTTTTTTTACTGCACCAACTTTCCTCAAGTTAGACCAATAACAAGTTTTACTAACCTCTAGCTGCATTTCTACCAGAGGCACATGCAATAAACAAAAAGTTCTCAACTGTTCTCTGTAGACACAACAGCTATCAGACCAGAATTTATCAAGTTTGCCCACTGGTCATCGTGACTGGCGAGCTGGTTGTCCTCAAGATGGACGAAATAAACCAATGAAGAAATGCTCATGGAATTATCTTTAGTGATAAATCTTCTGGAGGTTCTAAGGTCTATAGATGGTTAACAATAGATCGTTCTGATGGCTGCCATGTTTGTTCCAGCTGATCAAAGTTCTGAGGAAGTACAAAAGACAAATATGTACATAGACTATGCCGATGAGCATCAACAATGGCGAGTACATGTTCAAGTTGGATTTTTCACCACTTAAACTGAGAAACTTTTTGAAAAATTCCACCTTGGGAGCTTTTTGTTGTCGTGTCACCGGACACCCAAAACGCAAAGAAACTTTTTAATTTTCACTTGCAGAAAGTTCTTTGAACTTTAACGCATATTTTTCCCTTTCAAGATATGAAAATGTGAATTACTTCTTCAATGATAGTAAATGTTAATATTATACAATGGTTTTAGACATAGTCAGTGCTTGCCAAGCTGATATGAATGAAGCCACAATGTAAGCCAGCAGCACAGAAGCTAAACTAAAAATAACAGTGTCAACACAAAGATATTGATTTGTAATAAATGTACCAAAAACAATGTGCAAAACACGAGTATATAAAGAAAATGTCATGTTCTGAACATGGCAAGTGAAACATCCTCACAGGCTGATGAATAAATGCATTAAAAATGTAATTGGCGAATGAGTGTAGAAACGTTGAACATAGTTTGAACTGTTTGCCCAATTTTACATGTTAGGTTATTAATCGTAAATATCTTCTTGGATGTTAAGACAAAGGTGAAAGAAGCAAGCAGACAAAAAAAAAAGAAAATGAGCTGAGGAGCTGTAATACACATATACATGTATTTTATTAATATATATCTGCATATTTTTTATATTACAGCTACTTACTGTTGCAATTATTCTACGTGATGGATTTTTGATCTTCTTGAGCTTAGTACAGATACTTGTTAATTTGGTTTTTTTTAAGGAAAATTCTTGAAACAAATGTCCAAATGCTCGGTCCGGTGACTTGCTGGAAGAGACTCATACCCCTTCAGTCCCTTGGGCAGTGGCATTCCCCCCCGAGCTATGAACTCGCTCCACTGATCGCCGGGACCCTGTGGACCTCCCAAACCTCTGTGGATACTTAATTTTTTAGTACTTTTTTTGTTAAAATACACAATATCCATCTGGCATTTAACTGTGTTTTTGATTCAAATATATTTCCTCAATGTTTAAAATACAAAACAGTGCCTGTTTAGTTTGGTTGGTTTTGGTCTTCACAGTTAGAAGAAGGACGGAATTTCAGTTTTTTTCATTGTGTGATATGTTATTCACTACTCACCTTTTTAATCAAATTATTAAATACATTTTCTTTAAAAAAAAAAAAACTTCTAAAAATGCAGCTATATCTTCAATAAAATGAACTTGGCTTTATAGAAATCATGTAATATGAAGAACAATCGTGACAGAAGAAAGTGATGTTCACAGGGCATAACGGAGAAACTCAGTGCAAGTTTAAAAACAACAAGCAAACAAAGATAAGTTTACAGTGTGGAGTAAACTTAAACATAAATGTGCAAGTAGATGGACAATAATAATGTTTCCTTCCAGAGCATCGTGACTCCCAGTCCCCACATTCTCCTGAGAATAACAGTAGCAATCTAATTTCGCCGTCTGTCCACTTGAATGTGCGTATACTCGCCATTGTTTATGTTAATCTCTCACTAGAGCACCCTCTAGTGGCCCAACATGACCCAACGTTTTCAGCGTTTCTGTGAACATTAAACTTTTCTGAAACGAAAATGCAAAAATCATATTTCTACTTGAAACGTTCTTGTGCCAACAGGACTTTTGCTTAGTAAAAAAAATAAAAAATAGAAGTGAAAACAGGAGAAACAGCCGAGCTTTGCTTAGTTAAAACATAATTAGAAGCTGCAGGAAACAAGATTGGTCCAATAAAATGATAAAACCTGAAGCCTGGTTCTGCCCAGAGACAAAATATGACGCCACATCCATTAATGGAGTCAATTCCTGGAGCTGTTAGTCCAGATACATTGAGAAAACCTGAATATGTGGATTTAAATTGTTCTGTTTTTTACCTTCTTTAAATAAAGGTGGTATCAATCTTCTCATATGACTTCATAAAGCAAATGAGCGCGTTGCTCGAGCTGCTGTTATAAGGATATATAAAGGACTTCTTTGCAGCTTCGCTGTCGTTTTACCGTCTCGGGATTACAGCGTATCATCCTCAGTGAAACTATGAAGGAGTCTGGTGAGAGCGCAATTAGTGGAAAAAAGAGGGAATAAATGTACCGAGAGCCGCACATTTTTCTTTTGACTAAATTATTCCAAAGAAAAAGGGGGGAAAGGAGAAAAAAAACCAACAAAAAAACATCTGTTACCTGTGGCCCGCTCTCTGGGACTGCACCGTGTCTCTCTGGGGGGAGACGGAATGGGGGGGGGGCTGGAATGAGGTACGACTCGGTGTGTGTGTGTGTGTGTGTGTGTGTGTGGGGGGGGGGGGGGGTGGAAGAGGGAGGTGAGGATGGATGGAGTGCAGTGGGGGGAAAGAGAGAAAAACCTCAGCGGAACAAAAGACCTTCAGGATTAATTAGGCGTCAGATTGGTTGCAGGGCACAGTGGTGGGGTGGGGTAGGGGTGGGGGGGACATATAGGGGGAGAGAGAGAGAGCAAGAGAGAGAGAGAGAGAGAGAGTTTAGCATTCTGAGAAGACCTCGTGTCCTCAGCCCTCATATTTCAGCCTGTCTGCCCATGAGTATACAACAGGCAGCTAGTTAGGGCGGCGCTGTGGCTGGAAGCACCGTCCGCCGGGTTATGGATGGAGCCCCTTCTCCATCTTCATGTATTTTTATGTTCTCCCACTGGGCAATAAGAGGAAACACAGAGGTCATATATGTAAGGCATAATGTTTACATGATGCTTCCCCCCCGCAGCTCCCCACATACATATTTCCTGCTCCTGTTCTTCGCGGGAAAATAGAAATATTATTCCGTCGTCGTCGTCGTCGTCGTCCTCGCCCCTCTCCTCTCCCCACCCGCCGCTCAAATTAGACAGGAAATAAACACATCTGAACTCTGCGTGAACTTCCTAACATTCCCTTCATCTACCAGCTGATTTTTCTGTGCCGATTCGGGTCACAGCCGTCACCTCCCAAATTGAGACGCTCGCCTGCTAATGCCGTCTCCCGCCGCCGTCGTCACAGAGGGACGTTTCTCGGGGGCGACCTTTTGATGGCTCCGCTTCCCTTTCCGACGCAGGAAGTGCTGAACTCCTTCCTTTTTCTTTTTTTTTTTTGCCTTGAGTCATAATATTTTTCGCCCGGCGGCGGCGGCTCCTCTCTCTCCCCCGCGCCGAGCAGATCAAGACGGGAGTCGACGCGGCGGCTAGGAGCGAAGCGTGCCCTCGCACTATTTGAACCAATCTTCGGCGCTATCGCGAGGCGGATCGTACCTCCACCTCCCGCGCATCTCGGCGGCGTGAACTTCGGAACAAAGTCTGCCGGATAAGATGTGCTGATTAGCCTTTTTGGATTGGGGATAAAGCCTCGACAGATTGTATTATATAGGGAAAAAGAGAAAAAACCTCCTCGGCTCGCCGCTCCAGTCGTTATCGTACCGGTTTAGTTCGAGGCTGAAAAAAAGGGAAAAGTTTTCGCTCACTTTTTAGACTTTTTGTAGAAAAACTTAACCCAAACCCTGAAAGAGGTGGACATTGTTGTGCGTGTCGTTTCTCCTTGTCGCTTTCAGATCCATTTAAAAGTTTCACCTTTTTAAGAAAGGCAAGGTAGCGTCTCCCTCCGTCGTCAAGGAGTGTGTGTCGGAGCATCGCCGGGGCGATTTCCCCCGTTCGAAGGAGCCGCAGACCTGAAAGTGGAACCTTCTCAATGGGTTCAGACCTTCAGTATTCTCTGCCCCCCCCCCCCCCCCCCTACTCGCTTCGATATTGACTCTCCTTTCAGTCTATTGTCATGCGTCTCCTGCTCTCTCTGCCGGCCTGCTGCAGGAGCGTATGAAGTGTGTGTGTGCCCGCGGGTGTGCGTGGAAAAGGGTTTTGGTGGAAAGGAAAGGGGGAAAAAAAAAGTGACAAAAGAGAGCATGTGCATTTGTTACAGTCTGTCTGGCGTTGTGCTGACTCGGCAAACGCCACCTGATGGATTTTTGGTAAATGTTAAAAGAGCAGGGGCCACAGACTGATTTCGGCGCCGCGCTTCTGAAGGCTTTCTCACCGCCGTTATTTGCATTCATTTCATCCGCAGGCTGTGAAGTGCATATTGTATTGTGTGCCGTAAGCTCTGTGTGTGTGTGTGTGTGTGTGTGTGTAGAGAGGGATCATGCACTGTTTAAGCCTCCCCTGTCAGGGGACGTTTGTTAGGAACCGCATTCATCAGTGCAGAAAAGAGCAGCGCTGTTTCCTCCAAAGGCCAGGCGTAAACATATAGCCGGCGAACACGCCACGCCATTGTTGCCGGGTGAACGCCTCAGATGTCCAAGACGCCGGCTGAACGGAGCCGTTTGACATCCGGGCGTTCGGCCTGTCGGCGGATTGATCAGGCGACCGAACTAACAGCCGCTCACGACCCTCAGATTTCACCGTGAGCTCTGCTGCACACACGATCCCACCGAAACCAACTGGAGGTGTTATTGTTTTACCGTAGTTATACTTTCGCGACAAGTTTTTGCCATGAGCATCGTGGCCGACTCACCTTTGCATGTCTTTCACGTGCATGTACAGGTTTTCCCCAGAGAATTCCATGTAAAGAACCTCCCATCAGCGTAGAGAATAACAACACAGTCCAGGAAGGTCGGGCCTCCTTTTAACACAGTATTTTCCAAATGAAAACAGAAAACTTTTACCGTTTACACGACGACGATGCTCAAAGCCACCGATAGCATTTATCTCCATCGTGTTCTCCCGCTGTGAACGTTTATAGTGTCGTTCTCTCGGTGCATGTGGGTGTGGTCGCAGTGCAAAAACAAACAACAGCCCCCACTAGTGGCCCAACATGATAACTACATAATTTTTTTAATGCATTTCTGTCGTTGTTTTCAAAACGTTGCCATGTAAACGTGAAACTTTTCAACAAAATAGTTTTGACTTGAATGTTGTCTTTATATCACATGACTTGCTTTCAAGTGTGTAATATCACATTAATTTTTTCAAGTTTTCCTCACACATTATTGTATATACATCCCAAACCACAGCCCGAATATCTGTTAGGAGATTATAAAACAATGAAATACGGTAACGTCCCAAATGGGAAGGGAAATCGTGGTGAAACTGAATTTGCAGGAAGGTCATAAACGAAGGTTTTGAGCTGCTTGTTAATTCTGCCGAATGAGGTTCGCCTGTCGAAGAGGAAGAATGATTTGACCTCTCCGACTGAGTTCTGTACGAGTCGTGGTACATCAATGTATTTTTATAAAACGTAGCATTGAAATAGTCTAACCAAGCCCTTCAGCGCCAAAGTTACATTGTCGACTTGGTTTTTAAAGAATCTGCATCGTGTCGCCGAGGCGCCCGCAACCAGCACAACGCTGACATTTCCCCCGCGATCCCTCGTTGACTGTTAGGACATTTTCTTTCTTTCTTTTCTTTTTTTTTTTTTTTTAAAAAGCGCACCCAGAGTCATGAATCAAATGTCAGCGGTGGCGCTGCGGTGGAAGTGTATCAATATCTGATGATGTATGGCTGGCCGGAGGGCCCGGCAGCTCCCACGGACATGACACGGAGCGCTGCTCCACACTTAGTCACCATCAGGTGGGGGGGGGTGGGGGGGAATGACTCCAGAGGAATGACTCCTTCACAAGCAAACGGACTGCTGAACCGGCGACGCCGGCCCCGGAGTCCGCCGTGAAGCTTACATTTGCTTCGAAGTGAAACCAAACGAGAGGAAGGAGATGAATTTCTCATCTCTTCAGCGGTGATTTTATTATGTCGTCGTCACGTTTGTGTGAGTCGGTGAGTCTGTTGTTTTTTTCGAGGTATTAGCGGCACGTTGTACCCTTGACGGAGGAGGAGGAGGAGGAGGAGGAGGAGGAGGAGGAGGAGGAGGAGGAGGCAGGGAAGCATCTGAAAGCAGCAGTCGTTTCCCCTCGTCTGCGTCTCTAATCTGCAAAAAAAAAAAAAACCCGCGCTTGGCAACCGACGCTCATCGGGCGCCGTTCAAAGGGCGTTCAAGTTTTTGAAGTCTCGCTGATCGCCGGGGTCGAGCCCGCCAAAACGAGTATATCTTCAAGAGCAGCAGAGACGGAGGTGCGTCTGGGCGGAGGCCGGCTCGCTGGCCCAGCCTTCTGGATGGGAGGCGTCCCGGCTGCTTCACAGGAGCCATTTGAACGCTTCGGCTCTTTCAAGACATGAAAGCCGACGCCGGATGTTTCTCCTCGCCGCCGCGGCAGCCTCCTCCACCTGTCGGAAACGGCAAAAACACACTTTTTGTTGGTGTTGTTATTTCTGGTGTCTGGAATGAAATATTACGGATTCCAGACAGAAGGTCTCTGCTGGGAGACGGAGAATGAAGTTAGACTGATAAATCTGTGAGCAGGAGCTTTTTCACGATTATATACGACCGTTATTAAAAACTCCGCGTCCCAAACCTCTCCTACTGTACAGTCCGCCTCTGACCGCGGCCGACCGACTTATGAAATCAGGATTTCATAAGGGAGCGTCCTTATGTAACGTTTCCGCGCGAATTGTTTGCATTGACAATTTTAGTTTGTGGTACTTCTCAAACTGCTGATTCAGAAGCGGGGACAGTCGATCCTCATGAATCTTTCCTAGAAACTCATTTTCAAGGTGGCGCGAAAGGGAAGATGGACTTTCATCCAGGGGATATTTGTCAAAATTCAACCCTGCCTCGAGTCGCCGGGCGTAGAAATGTGTTTACAGTCATGAGGCTGGCTCTGCGGCTCGCTTTGTAAAGCTCTCCACTCAGTCCTCCCGCCCCCACCGCTCCCCCAATAACCTCCACACACAGTTTTTGATACACTTTGCCCCAGTTGGAGGTTCTTGGTACATCATAATCACATCTCTTCATCTACTTCACCATCATTTTGTCCAATAAGCTCCGTCAACCATGAGAAGGAATTGCATTTCTAGCCGTTTGCATTGAAGGCGTCGTTCATTTTTTTTATCCATCGAAAACTAGATCTACACTCGGTAGAGCGTAGATCTCCATCAGTCGCTAGCATGAGGTCAGGTACCAACATCACTGTGTGAATCACGGTCCATTTACACAAACGCAGCAGAAACACATGATGCAGTGAGCACGTTGGGCCACAGGGGGGCGCTGTTTGTTTGTCTCCGTGTTGAAAACCACGATACGCTACAAACAATAACAATGTACACAGACCTTCGCGCGGAAGAACCGTTCACTCCGTCGCAGCGTTTCCGCCGTTTCCATGGAGACAGAGTTGAATTTGTTTTACAAAAAGGTCCACCTTGGGAGAAATTTCCCCAAAAAATTGGTTTTGTTTCGGTCTGCTGATAAAGTAGCAACGGGGGTATTTATTGTCCTTTATTCGTGTCGTAACGGCTTTTACTGGCAAGAACACCTTCTGAATCTCTCCAACACATGTTGACCTCATGATACAACTGGCTAAAACTCGCTTTTGAAATAAAACACTGTTCTAATTTAAATTCGGCAAAACTACAAATGGATGCAGGCGAGTAAAGAAGCTTGATCATAGTCAAAAAACGGGATCAATTTAGCTTGTCATGTCACATATTGACGTATTTCCACATCGACAGCCACACAGACTTCAGTTTATAGCTGTAACTTCAATAATCATATATATATCTTTTTTAATAATTTAGGTATGATATTAAGTGGGTTTTTTTCCGCGAAGAGGAAGAAAATCCCTGAAAACACGGCGCTGCAGAGACCCTTCATCCCCCCCGGTCAAATCTCAGCAAGTCACTTACATATGAAATCCCTTCAGTATTCATAACTATTGATTTTTTTCTCTTTTTTTTTTTTTCTTTTAAAGCAACAATTAGTTGCAGTTGGTAAGCGCTTACTGGAGTTTGTCACTTCAAAGTGGCTAATAAATCTCCGAGGCCATACACTGTTCGCTGCCGCTCCGAGTCTTAAATTATTCCTCACTACATACATTTAAAAGTCCCTCCTGAACGACGCTGCCGAGACCATGATCTCCCTCCGTCTTTCTTTCTTCCTCTCTCTCTCTCTCTGCTGCATCATGGGCAAATTAATGGGAGTTGTGTGAACAGCCCTCGGGGGGCCTTTGGAGTGGCCTCCTCCTCCTCCTCCTCCTCCTCCTCCTCCTCCACCCTCTTTTCGTCAACTATACTCTTGATGATACACTCTTGAATCCTCACGGCTGACCCACTCATTTCCTGCTCCGTCTCCATCCAGCCCTCCTCTCCTCCCCGTTCTCTCCATCTCTCCTGGGGTGGAGGGAGGGAGGGGGGGGGGGGGTCATGTTATCTTTTCGCAGGAGTCCCTCTGCTGGCCTTTGGTGCATAATGTATAAAGCCGGCGGTGTGTGTTTTACACTGCGCCTGACATTATGGAGTCGTTTCAGGCATATCGCTGCTTTTATCTCCGCCGCCGAGGTTAATCGGAGGGGATTTATACGGAAACGACTTCAGCCGTCGTCACCCTGGATTCTTCCTCCTCGTGCTCCCCGTCCCCCCCCCCCCCCCACATTTTTAAAGACACTTTCCGGAGGTTCGATGTTAGTCTAGTCTGCGAACCGGCTCGTAAAACACAAGCGCTATTAAATAATAATTGAAATGAAATGTCAGAAACCTTCAAATGGGATTTACTGTAGTGTGTGTGGCATTCAGACCCGAGGAGGAATATGCAGAATAATTCCACCTGTAATTTCTCCCCGATGGTTATTCAGTAATTGCTCCTTAGTGGAGTTCAATTGAGACGAATCAGAGGCAATAAATGTGATGTAAACTCTCAAATAGAGACATAAAATAGAACTGCTTTTTCTTTTTCTGCTTTATGGTTGTTGGGTTTTTTTTCAGCGGTGCCGTGACTTAAGGCATCATAAAATACCTTTGTGGGGTTTTAGTTGCAGTGTTGATCAACCATAACATTATGACTCCTGACAGGTGAAGGGATTGATTGTTTACTAAGACACATGCTAGTATGGTCGGGCAGGAGGTGGTAAAGTAACTTTAAAATGTTATTTTGAACATACAGATATAAAGAAAGAAGAAAGAAATGGGGAAAAAAAGAAACATTTCAATTTAGATTGGTAAAACAAATAAAAACAATGAAGCAACACATCCCACTTGATCCACATTTGTATAACGGGAAGGAGTAGTTAAAAAATTTTTTTTTAAATGGTGGTAATTGGTGGTAGAAGTGTTGTCAAACTTATGTGTCGTGGACCAAACCTGGACCGCTGGAGGGTCCAATTCAGACAGTATTTCATGGAACGTCTTTGGTATTTTTGATTTATTGGTTTCACACTGTTAAAAGGAACAGCAGGCTCCGTGATTGGAGGACATGTTGTTGCACCAGGTGGCACCATTTAAAATAGCTTTTTTGTTGTGTTTGAGCCTATTTTGTTCAGATTTTTCAAAAATGTTAGATTTTTTTATTTTTAATTGTACTTATACAGGGAAAAAATTAATCTGGATCCAGATACTGATGGCTGCACCAATGAATGCGATCATCTTCAACACTGCAGCTCTTACAGGTGTGTTTCCAGCTCTACAGTGGTCATCATGTACAAGAAGTGGTCCCAGGAAGGAAAAGCGAAGAACCCGATGGCAGAGTCATGAGAAGAAGCGCATTTATTTACATTTTCACTTTGAGGTTCGAGCGTGACCGGACGAACAAGCAAAAAGACGTTTTTCGCAAAGTATTAACAGGTGCTGAGCCGTGTGATGCTCTTTCGGCAAACACAACAGATTCACGCCGTCTCGTAAATGCGGCAGGAAAACGTTAAACTGAGCACAGAGGGGATCTACTGTAAGACCTGGTGAGTAATCTTTCGGGAGCCTTGTGGATCGTCTGCAGGCAGTCGGGTCCCGGTGCAGACTGAAAGAATCCTGGATGTGATGCCACAGCACACCTTCACGGGTCGACTGGAGTTCATGCCTCAAGTGTAAGCGGGGCTGCTTCTGGCAGCAAATTCATAACGTGTTAGTCAGATTCTAATAATGTTATTTTCACATTCTGGCGCTGCGTCTCATGACCGTGCCCAATTGTGTCAACACCTTCTATGAAATAGGGTCACCGGAGGCAAATGTTTCTTCCCGCTTGTGATTCAAAGGGTGAAACTGACTTGCAAGCACCTCAACGACACATATATATGAACCTTTATGGCCAAATGTTAAATTGTTGGTGTTTAAGCTCACGATGATGCAAAGTTAAATGGAGAAATAATTCAGATTGACTTGTTGGCCGGGAAACAATGAATCACATCTTAAGATACTGAGAGCAATGAATATTTTGAGGTTGTGGAGAAGTTTTTAATATCATGAGTCTTTACAATTCATCTTCTTGGGACCACTTAGGCTCACATTTCATAACAAACCAACCAAAAGCCATTTTAATCTTTCGTTATGGAACAAATGGACAGTTTAGATTTAATTATTCACATATGAAACCTACCAAACTGATGAAACCTCGTTGGGTCGCTGCTCTTTGGGACGAGTTTCCTCAGTTTTCATTGGGAACATTAGGATCTGGTGAAGTAGAAACATACGAGGAAGTATTCTCGCCTGCAGTCAGATGCTCCCAAACTGTCAAATAGCGACATCGAACTTGTATTTTTTTTTCCGACTCCACTGTTTACGTGAGATTTCACTCGTTGCCCCGCGTTCCTGCGGCTGCGAGTTCATTCAGTCATTTCCTTCCTGGTTCTACCTGTGAATGCGTCTCGTATCCGACAGCCTGGATTAGCGCCGGCTAAAGTCTGCTTTTAAAACCCGCAGCCAATTCAGAGCTGGCTCGGTGGAATAAACACTAAGATGCTGCTGTCGCTGGTAGGCAGCGGGCTCTCATGAGCCGCTGAAGGTTATTCGGGGACCTGGCAAGCGTTGTTTTCCAGATTACAACGAACACCAAACATGGCGCCACAGATGGGCCGGGGCCCCCGATAGCGTCGGCGCTGTTGAAACTGGCTGAGCGTGTTTGATCAGATGAAGAGAATTTAGATTGATAATGGGTTTGGGAGTCGGTCGTGCTTAACATCTGCGGCCGGTGGCTACGAATCAGTAGCTTCGGTTCGTTTTGGCTCAAACGCTGCGGTTGAATTTCCCAAATTAATGTTTGGATTTAGGCTTAAGAGCATTAGTGGCTTTGAGCAGATGTAACCAATCAGGGCGCATTTCAAGTTAACTGTGACCAAAGTTTAAGTTGCACAGTTAATACAGTTCTATTTCAGTTTGATGTTATCTACTAGTTACCAGTCCTCTGGACAGATAAAACTTCTGGCAATCTTTTTTATGGTATAGCGGCCGCCTCTTTTTATTTTCCTCCTGATTCCTGTGTGAGATAGTCCAGAAGTGTCTGTTCGGCCACATACTTGTACTTCCTGTTTATTACTCTTTAGGTTTGTAGATTTGTAGTGCAATGCCAACGTGCTCCCAACAATGGTACTAAGAGGCTGATGTGTCGCTAGCGTAAAGGTTTACCACGCTCACTTCCACGAGCACTAAAGCTAAATGCAGCACAGGCTGATGGGAGTGGAATCAACTTTGTAGATAAAAAACAAAACAAAACAAAGGACTGTGTGAGACATTACTGACAATTCCTCACACAGAGGACAAAATAGGATGGTGCTTTTCTGGTGCACAAACACTGTGGAGTCCAACCAACCAAAGGTAAAAGTGACGAGCTGTATAGAATTTGTTTAATTTGGAATAAAAGTAAAAAGATTATGGCAAAGAAGGAAGTGTGGATCTCGTCCGAGCTGTCAAAGATCGACCCTAAATCAAAGTTAATAAAGATTCATGCTGAGGGAAACAATAATGTGTTGTTAGAGTTTAGCTACGGTGCTAGAATTTTTTTTACTAAAAATAAAAGACAATAATTTAAGAGGTCATCAAGGTTTATCTTCTTTTTTTTTTTTTTGGGACATTGACTTTGTTCACTCTATTCAACGCCTCATAAAACATTGAGACTCGTGAGTAAAAAAATATAAGATTGATGTAGTATAATCGTGAACGTCTTCATTTTGAGCCATCAAATTCGTGGCGAGATGCTTTGCAGCGCTCGAAAAATTTCTGACGCCGTCTCCATGGAAACGAGAAAAAAAGCAACTTTTCCACAATGCCCCAAATCCGTCTCCATGGAAACGGTGGAAACCACAGCTTTTGTGAATCTTCGCTTCTCCTTTTTCTTGTGAAAAAGGGGGAAATGAAAGTTTTAATTGATACGGCTGTTTCAGTGTAAATAGACCTTAATCGAGAAACTTTTCTGAAACCTAAACCCAAAAACGTTGTCGTCGAAACCGGGGCCTCGATGTCCCTGAAGCTGGGAAATCTCTCGTGTTGCTTTCAGGAGGTCAACGCTTTAGATCCGGACTATAAAGGGGTTCCTTCTTCAGTAAAATAGATTTTAAAACAAGAGCACAAAGTTGGAGCTCAAGATAAAGCTACTGCTCATAGTCACTGAGAGAGACGGCAGAAATTGTATTTTCTTCTGCCAAAAGTAGAGGAATTAAAAGGTTATTCACAAACACTTGTGTGGATAAACTCCATACTCCATTGGATGGATGGACCTTTGGCTTTTATCTCGACTGGATCAAAGGGACGACGCGTCCATCGTGATCTTCTCCTCGTCACACGCTCTACGCTGCTAGAACTCCCAGCGTACGTTCCACATACGTAGATCGTCTCCCCTTTTCTGGCGTCGACTGAGTCGCTGGGCCGGATCGTCGCCCGAGAACTGGAAGGAGAGCGAGCGGTAGGTAAGTGGGGGGCCGTCCCTGAAGTAATGAACCACTTGTACTTTGAGCGCCGTCGCTCAGAGGCGGCGTCCTTCGGTCCACCTCGACTCTGATCCTCGCCGCGTGTGCCACGCTTATCATCGTCTCGGTTCCCACCTTTTTGCAGGCCTAATGAGGAACCCCCACCCCCCACCCCCCCCCCACCCCTTCCCTCCAAAGACGGATCAATTGCACAACCGCCGTCGCTCCGGCTCGCCTTCATCCGCCTTTGTTCTCGTCTCCATCCCATCAAGGCGGCGGTTTTTTGAAGGGAGAGCGGTAAAAGGGGGGGGGAGAAGCCCGTTCTTGTGATGACGATGGCCGCATGGCGCGGCCCGATCTGACTGACAGGACCCCGCTGCTCCGGCAACAAAGTTCTGACACGCAAACACAGGGCGAAATCTGTTCCACAGGCTGCGGGGCCATCTGGCCACAGCCGAGGAGGGGAAAAAAAGAAGGTTGGACGTGGTTGGAGGCGAAGTGCAGGAGCGTTTCGCTGCACTCTGTACAAATCTGTACAGCGTCTCTCGGTGGTTTGTTGCCGCGCGACTCAAAAGGCGTCGTTTGCCATCGAGAAAAGGAGCGACAGGAGAACGAAACGCCGGAAAGGACAAAGATGAGAGCACATCACTTTTAGGTTGTTGTGTTTTTTTTTTTTTTTTTTTTCCTCTTCCTCCTTCTCTCTTGTGATACTGATCTGGAGGACGGTGCGAGAAAGAGCAAAAAAAAAAAGATTGAGGGGCGAGAGAGACGCTATGTGTCACGCGGCGAACAAACAAGAGGGAAATCTGTCTCGCCGTGAGGAGTCTGGCTTTTTTGAGAATCTTAAAAGCCCCCAGAGGCGGCGTTTCCTCTAAATGAATAGATATCCATTTTCAAAAGCCTCGCGCTCGGTGGCAGGCGGGAGACGGAAGGACGATGATTGGGGGGTGGTGGGGGGGGGGGGGGGGGGGGGGGGGGGTGGAGGATATCTAGGCAGAGGGCAGACACTATTAAAACTCGGGGAGAATGAATTGTTAAATACCTCTATAAAGAAATATAAGACATGGCACCTTTTTTTATGCGGCTCAGGCTGCTCTGCAGGCAGGTGATAAGGTGTTGAGGGTGATGGCTGGGAAACTGTGTGTGTGTGTGTAGGGGGGCGGGGGGGTAAAATCAAGCGGTGATATCCATGGAGGGATGACACACACACACACACGTCCGCCTCCAACGGGCCTCAACGCGCTGTCGCCGTCGGCAACCGGGAGTCCCGTGTCATCATTCCGCGGCCTGTAACACTTAAACAACGAATTATACGGCGGCGTCTTT